>NW_017307087.1:271710-316088 GCF_000935625.1 Nanorana parkeri
GTAATCCCCACACCCCCCCCCCCCCCCCCCGGTGGCCATATGTTGCAGCACAACACACAGCACCACAATACTGTTCATTGCTGTGCAAAAAAAGTAGTGCATGGAAATGAATCGCAACGCATCTAGTGCACACATCTGGTACCATGCGCTAGGTGTCACAGTGTGCACTAGAGGCACATGTTATATAAATATATAACTAATGGTGGTAGCAACATTAGCGATAAACTGTTTAAAATTAACTCCGTTACAAAAACTAGAGGCCATAACCTAAAATTGGTGGAAAAAAAATTCCAGCACAAGGTGCGAAGGGGGTTCTTCACAGTAAGATCAGTTAGGGTCTGGAACTCACTGCCACAGGCGGTGATTTCAGCAAATAATGTGGAATTGTTCAAGAAACTTTTGGACGATTTCTTAAGGGACCGTAATATACAGGGGTACGGGTACTCCTAGAATGAGATCCTAATAGGTTGGACTTGATGGACTAATGTCTTTATTCAACCTCAAATACTATGTAACTATGTAACTACATTGGTGTTGTTAAAAAGTTTTGAGATTCATTATAGCAAATGTGGATCCAGAAGCTTCGCATCGTCTGATTCGGGATTGACAAATGTGGATTCAGGAGATTCCCATGGTGTGATTAGGGATTGACAAATGTGGATCCAGGAGATTCCCATCATCTGATTAGAGATTGACAAATGTGGATCCAGGAGGTACCCATCGTCTGATTAGGGATTGACAAATGTGGATCCGGGAGGTTCCCATGGTCTGATTAGGGATGGACAAATGTGGATCCAGGAGATTCCCATGGTGTGATTAGGGATTGGCGAATGTGGATCCAGGAGATTCCCATCATCTGATTAGGGATTGACAGATGTGGATCCAGGAGGTTCCCATTGTCTGATTAGGGATTGAGAAATGTGGATCCTAGAGGTACCCATCGTCTGATTAGGAATTGAGAAATGTGGATCCAGGAGGTACCCATTGTCTGATTAGGGATTGGCAAATGTGGATCCAGGAGGTTCCCATTGTCTGATTAGGGATTGGCAAATGTGGATCCAGGAGGTTCCCATTGTCTGATTAGGGATTGAGAAATGTGGATCCTAGAGGTACCCATCGTCTGATTAGGAATTGAGAAATGTGGATCCAGGAGGTACCCATTGTCTGATTAGGGATTGGCGAATGTGGATCCAGGAGATTCCCACGGTCTGATTAGGGATTGGCGAATGTGGATCCAGGAGATTCCCACGGTCTGATTAGGGATTGGCGAATGTGGATCCAGGAGATTCCCACGGTCTGATTAGGGATTGGCGAATGTGGATCCAGGAGATTCCCACGGTCTGATTAGGGATTGGCGAATGTGGATCCAGGAGATTCCCACGGTCTGATTAGGGATTGGCGAATGTGGATCCAGGAGATTCCCACGGTCTGATTAGGGATTGGCGAATGTGGATCCAGGAGATTCCCACGGTCTGATTAGGGATTGGCGAATGTGGATCCAGGAGATTCCCACGGTCTGATTAGGGATTGGCGAATGTGGATCCAGGAGATTCCCACGGTCTGATTAGGGATTGGCGAATGTGGATCCAGGAGATTCCCACGGTCTGATTAGGGATTGGCGAATGTGGATCCAGGAGATTCCCACGGTCTGATTAGGGATTGGCGAATGTGGATCCAGGAGATTCCCACGGTCTGATTAGGGATTGGCGAATGTGGATCCAGGAGATTCCCACGGTCTGATTAGGGATTGGCGAATGTGGATCCAGGAGATTCCCACGGTCTGATTAGGGATTGGCGAATGTGGATCCAGGAGATTCCCACGGTCTGATTAGGGATTGGCGAATGTGGATCCAGGAGATTCCCACGGTCTGATTAGGGATTGGCGAATGTGGATCCAGGAGATTCCCACGGTCTGATTAGGGATTGGCGAATGTGGATCCAGGAGATTCCCACGGTCTGATTAGGGATTGGCGAATGTGGATCCAGGAGATTCCCACGGTCTGATTAGGGATTGGCGAATGTGGATCCAGGAGATTCCCACGGTCTGATTAGGGATTGGCGAATGTGGATCCAGGAGATTCCCACGGTCTGATTAGGGATTGGCGAATGTGGATCCAGGAGATTCCCACGGTCTGATTAGGGATTGGCGAATGTGGATCCAGGAGATTCCCACGGTCTGATTAGGGATTGGCGAATGTGGATCCAGGAGATTCCCACGGTCTGATTAGGGATTGGCGAATGTGGATCCAGGAGATTCCCACGGTCTGATTAGGGATTGGCGAATGTGGATCCAGGAGATTCCCACGGTCTGATTAGGGATTGGCGAATGTGGATCCAGGAGATTCCCACGGTCTGATTAGGGATTGGCGAATGTGGATCCAGGAGATTCCCACGGTCTGATTAGGGATTGGCGAATGTGGATCCAGGAGATTCCCACGGTCTGATTAGGGATTGGCGAATGTGGATCCAGGAGATTCCCACGGTCTGATTAGGGATTGGCGAATGTGGATCCAGGAGATTCCCACGGTCTGATTAGGGATTGGCGAATGTGGATCCAGGAGATTCCCACGGTCTGATTAGGGATTGGCGAATGTGGATCCAGGAGATTCCCACGGTCTGATTAGGGATTGGCGAATGTGGATCCAGGAGATTCCCACGGTCTGATTAGGGATTGGCGAATGTGGATCCAGGAGATTCCCATGGTCTGATTAGGGATTGGCAGATCGGAATGCAGTGAATGGGATTGTGTGAGCAGATCCGTTCAGTGTTTACATTTGTAGCAATCTGTGATGCATTTCAATTCCCTTCCCACTAAAGCTCAGCCTTTTCATCTGCTCATGAAAGGTACAAATGACGAGTCTAACAAACACATGTAATTAAAGTGATACTTGTGTGACAGGGAGGTGGGAAGTCTTTGTAGTGTCACACACAGCTTCCACGTGTTTGATAAAACGATTGCAGTGAGCATCTTAAGCAGTTACATTTGTCACTACTTGAAAGGAAGCGTTTACTTTCACCCTGTTACCTTTTGTTTGGTATTTAGCATTTATACCTAGTAGGGAGAGATAGCAATAGTTCATAACTTCCCTTGTCCGTTCATTCTATGGTGTGCACTCTTCATCTAGAGCTCCTATTGTTGTATAGCAGGTGAAAGGAGAGGAACAAATGATTTTATTCATGTAGATGTAAACCCTAACTAAATGACTTTCAGTCTGTGAAAACTCTGTGTATCATCAGCTATTGCCATTTTTAAAGCACAACTTCGGGCAAAAGTGTTCTTGACCCTTGTAGTGGGGCCACGCCCGCACTGAAAGGGATAAGTGCTCGTTTTTGACTAGGTGCTAACAAAAAAAAGTTATACTCGTCCAAAACTCGCAGCCGGCTTACCCTTAGACTAGTCTATGGAGCCTTTCTTCCCCTCCTCTGCAGCGGCCTAAGGATCCTTGAGTGATCACAATCTATACACAGTGTACAGAACGTGAGGATGCCAAGGGTCATACCATCCCTGCAGTGGAGGAGGAGACAGGCTTCAGGGACCAGAATAGCAGCCAGCCTGCTCTGCAGTTCCGGTAAGTATAACTTTTTTTAGCACCTAGACAGAAATGAGCACTTAACTCTTGCAGTGTGGGGGTAGCCCTACTGCAAGGGTTAAAGGAGAACTACGGGGTCAGGGCTTTTTCCCCATAGTTCTCCTAAGGGTAACGGGAGGACACAACCTAGCGTCCTCCGCTCACCCTAAGCTCAGTATACCGCGAGCTACAGCTCACGTTATACTGAGACGCTGCAGCCGGGATGGATCCCAACATTACTGTCTGGATCCACCCAGCTGCGTGAGTGACAACTGGCTCTGCCTATCTAGAGGCAGAGCCAGCTGTACCCGCCCCCTCCCCCGTCCGTTCCTCCAGTCAGCGCTGACGGATCGGACAGGGGAGGGGGGAATCCCTGCAGGGGGCCATGAGTTACAGTCACGGCTCTCTGCAGGGACAGGATCAAGAAGTGAGCGAGTGCTGGTATGTGTTCACTCACTTCCCGATCTACTGAGCCGACCTGTGACAGTTTAATTGTCACAGGTCGGCTAGAACACAGTTGTTCCTGGAGTTCTGCTTTACAACTAAAATTCTTGTTTGTGCCTTTTGTTACACTTGGGTGCATCCCAGTGCTGCTGATCTCCCGCAGCCTTTTTGATGCCACTTCCTGTCTACATGCATGTACTCCAGATTTTCTAAGGGCAGCTTTCCTGATGGTGACAATAGTGAACCGTGCGTGTCTAATATGTGTTGAAATTGCCACTTGTAATCTCTATCGGAAGCCCCGGTGACAGGGTGACAACAAAGGAGCACAACTGGAAGCCAGAGTTAGAGCGTTGTCACCCTGTGACAGTTAGTGCCTGAACAAGGACCTTCATGACAGGGTTATCTGGTGTTATTGGAAAAAAAAAAGCTGCAGATGTAATAAGATTGATGATAGTAGCAGTTGAAATTATTTTAGCATGTTATAGCGGAACCCCAGCAAAAAATAACAAGATCAAAATGAATAGCCATTTAAAAGATAAAATAACAACATAACTCATATAGTGTATCCTCAGGGGGCGTGGCTTGTGATCATCGCAAGTACGATCTGCCTATGCAAGATAGGCAGATCGTACGTTTTTTTAAGTACCTTAAAACCATCGCAAGACAAAAGTCTTGCGATGGTTGTAAGGTGTGTGCCCAGCCTAACTCATATACAGTGTATCCTTACTCATATATTGTATCCTTACTCATATATAGTGTATCCTTACTCATATATAGTGTATCCTTACTCATATATAGTGTATCCTTACTCATATATTGTATCCTTACTCATATAGTGTATCCTAACTCATATATTGTATCCTTACTCATATATAGTGTATCCCCTCACTCATATAGTGTATCCTTACTCATATATAGTGTATCCTTACTCATATATAGTGTATCCTTACTCATATATAGTGTATCCTAACTCATACAGTGTATCCTAACTCATATAGTGTATCCTAACTCATATATTGTATTCTAACTCATATATAGTGTATCCTTACTCATATATAGTGTATCCTTACTCATATATAGTGTATCCTTACTCATATATTGAATCCTTACTCATATATTGTATCCTTACTCATATAGTGTATCCTTACTCATATATAGTGTATCCTTACTCATATAGTGTATCCTTACTCATATAGTGTATCCTAACTCATACAGTGTATCCTTACTCATATATATTGTATCCTTACTCATATAGTGTATCCTAACTCATACAGTGTATCCTAACTCATATATATTGTATCCTTACTCATATAGTGTATCCTTACTCATATAGTGTATCCTTACTCATATAGTGTATCCTTACTCATACAGTGTATCCTTACTCATATATAGTGTATCCTTACTCATATACAGTGTATTCTAACTCATACAGTGTATCCTTACTCATATATAGTGTATCCTTACTCATATATAGTGTATCCTAACTCATATATTGTATCCTTACTCATATAGTGTATCCTAACACATACAGTGTATCCTAACTCATACAGTGTATCCTTACTCATATATTGTATCCTAGTTCATATAGTGTATCCTAACTCGTATATTGTATCCTTACTCATATAGTGTATCCTTACTCATATATTGTATCCTAACTCATGTAGTATGTCCTTACTCATACAGTGTATCCATCTTGACTCATATAGTGTATCCTTACTCATTGAGTGCATCCTTACTCATATAGTGTATCCTTACTTATATATTGTATGTTAACTCATATATAGTGTATCCTAACTCATGTAGTGTATCCTAACCCATATATTGTATCCTTACTCATATAGTGTATCCTTACTCATTGAGTGCATCCTTACTTATATATTGTATCTTAACTCGTATATAGTGTATCCTTACTCATATTGTGTATCCTTACTCATATATAGTGTATTCTTACTCATATATAGTGTATCCTAATGCACATTTTGTATCCTAACTATTATAGTGTATCCTTACTCGTATAGTGTATCCTCACTCATATAGTGTATCCTAACTCGTATAGTGCCATAGTGTGTCCTTACTCGTATAATGTATCCTTACTTGTATAGTGTATCCTAACTCACATATTGTATCCTAACTGGTATAGTGTTTCCTGACTCATATTGTGTATCCTTACTCATATATCGTCTCCTTACTCATATAGTGTATCCTAACTCGTATAGTGTATCCTTACTCATATAGTGTATCCTAACTCGTATAGTGTATCCTTACTCATATAGTGTATCCTAACTCATATATTGTATCCTTACTCATATAGTGTATCCTAACACATACAGTGTATCCCAACGCATACAGTGTATCCCAACTGTATCATATATTGTATCCTTACTCATATATAGTGTATCCTTACTCATATATAGTGTATCCTTACTCATATATTGTATCCTTACTCATATATTGTATCCTTACTCATATATATTGTATCCTTACTCATATAGTGTATCCTAACTCATACAGTGTATCATAACTCATATATTGTATCCTTACTCATATATTGTATTCTAACTCATATATTGTATCCTTACTCATATAGTGTATCCTAACTCATATATTGTATCCTAACTCATATAGTGTATCCTAACCCATATGGACATACACACGCTTATGTCTGTGTGGGCAGCTGTAGAGGCTCTATACATTTTTTTACATCCCCCCGAGATCTGCTATGAGTCATTTACTTGGCAGCAGCGTCACAAAGGCAGAATGACCTCGGCCTTTATTTATTCTGGATGATTGAAAGCCAAGGTCATTCTGTGACTGTGCCGCTGCCTACTCTTTGTTTATGTTTACGTCTCCCATTGGCCCTGAATTAAAGTGCAAGTGAAGCTTCCCAAAAAACAAATTGCTGATTGGTAGGGTTTCTATGGCAGAAGACACTGTGTAAGTCTCATCTGCCATAAAAGTTTTGTTCTAACTTTTAGCATTTGTTTTTCTGTATGCTGAGCTGCACATGCGCAACTTATCCCACAAACCCAGCATGCCGAGATGAAATAACTCCCATGCACATGTGTAGGAGTTACATCATGTCGGCTGGCCAATCAAGAGGACGAAGATGCCTAACCTGGAAAAAGACCGGCGAAAAGATTAAAGTGTTGGCGAGGGAGCAGTGCAGCATTGGAGGGCATTGCTTTGACAAGTAAGTCTGCCATAATAAGCTAATATAATGTGCATACTAGCACATTATGGCTAAAAGCTCCAGGGGGGTTTGCCTTTACTTCCACCTTAACTAGCGAGCAGTGGCAGCACATATGGCCATGTCCATTCATGTGTTACACATGTAAAGGCTTGCAAAAATATTATGCACGCATACCATGTAAAAACAGTCAAAATCAGACCATGGACGCAGGTTTTTCTTGTTTCAGTTTACACAGCTAAATGCTACAGGCCGAAATGCAGCTGTATGAATGGGCCCATAGCATACAATACTGCTGCATTCAGATCTGTATAAAACTCTGCACCGTACAGATCTGAACACAGTGTATTTTATGCCCATTTGCATGAGAACTACAGAACACAGTACATAGTTACATAGTATTTGAGGTTGAATAAAGACATTAGTCCATCAAGTCCAACCTATTAGGATCTCATTCTAGGAGTACCCGTACCCCTGTATATTACGGTAAGGGTAGGGTTTTTATTAATCATAGGTCTAAAAAACATTCATTTAAGATCCTTTCCATATCAGTATGCAATGTCAGCTGAGCCTAACACACAGACAATCTGGTTTTAAGGTGGATCAGGCTGTTAATGATAATTAGAAACAATTGCTGAGACAAAATTATTCCAGGGGCAAATCCACAACTGCCAGTACTGTCACCTGGAAAACAGGGACAGCTACATCTGTGCTGTTGCTTATGGGAATGCAAGCAAACATTTGTCTTGTTCGCTTACTTTAAGCAAGAATCTGGCAGAAATGCTAATGGAATGGAGAGAGATGAGCAGAGATTGAGGCGGGAGAGAGGAAATTGTGAGCTCCAGGAAGAGGGGCGGACAATTCCCAGGACACAGTTCACTGGCTGTATTATCAGTGAGCCACGCTCACATGTCTCAGTGCGCGTCCGACAAGGGCATTCTGAAAAGCAAATAGGGGAGCAGGCGAGGAAATTGATTTCTCAGGGGCTGCAAGCCTCCCCTCCCTTCTAGAAGAGCCGGCCACATGGCCGCCAATGGCTGGGAGCTGTCCAAGTGCTGAAGAGAGATAATGGCAGCGATCCCCAGGGAATCTTATCACTCGGCGCAGGGCCTGACTTCCAGAGTCAAGGTTCCTGTGTTTCTCTTGCTTAGGGGAGGAGACAGGTGTATTTGTGGCAGAAACCCAGGCGTGGAGGGGTAATTGCTGTCTGGGGGCGTTTAACCCCTTCGTTGCAGCGTGGCTACACAGCTGATGACAAATGCTTATGGAAGACCGCAAAGCAATTTGCTGGGCTGTTTTGCATTTGAATTCCATTCATTTATTACAGGTATTTATATAGCGCCAACAATTTACGCAGCGATTTACATACTTTTCATTCACATCAATCCCTGCCTTCAAGGAGCTCACACTCTAAGGTCCCTATCACACATGCATAAATAAACATGCATATACTGGGGACCATTTTAGAGAGGAGCCAATTAACCCACCAGCATGTCTTTGGGGTGTGGGAGGAAAGCCACACAAGCACAAATGGAACCCCCATGCAGATAGTATTATGGGTCGGGTAAAAACGGGAGACCCCAGTGCTGCAAGGGCACTGTGCTGAAACATTATAGATACTGATGCAATACACTGAACAGTTTATTAAATCAGTAATTATATTTTAATTGTACTGACTGCTGTAAATGTTAAACGGTGTTGTGGGTTACCTCACCTTGCACATGATCATGGTAAATAAGCCCAGTAATGAATTTGTAAAGCCTGCCTGATAAGGGAGAAGCTGGTCATAGACTTAAGCTGGCCATACACTTCTCCATTTTTGGTCAATTCCACCTTAAATGGCTAAAATTTGAGCAACCCCTCACGCGACAAAAGTCGACTGAAGAGGAACCGGTCTGAAAACTCTCAGTCGAGCAGCGCCTGCATCACAGACACTGTTCTTATATTCAGCTGCCACTGAATACAATAGCCGGCAGCAGGGGTTCCCCCATCCATGCTGTTTAGCATGGATGGGGGAATCGATAAACTTCCCTCATTCAGCCAGCGTTGGCATGCCTGTAAAAGTTCTCATTCATCCAAGTCATGGTATATCTGTAAAAATTAAATCAAGGCAACTGGATTTCCTGTATTTTTCTTAAAGATGTTTACCTGGTCATCTGACTAGCTTTCTCAATTCAGAATGAATTGACATGAGCAGACATTTTGACATGTTTCTGTACATGTTTAATGTTTATATGATCATAGATGACTCTGGATTGTACATGTGTAGGCAATCCTAATTACATTTTTTATATGATGTTTCTTTTTGGCATGTATCTGGAAGTATACAATCTTTCTGTATGTTACCTGCCATTGTGACGTTAATGTACAGGTGATAATTCTTCTATGTCTGTAGCCTTCTTTACTGCGTACCATTGTTTCCTCCCCAAGGCTCTTTACTTGTCAAAGCAGAACAAGAGCTGAATCATCCCCCATTCCTAAATATTATTCCTGCCAGCCCCCTCCCACTTCCCTCGCCTCCATCCTCGGTTGATAAATGAGCACATGTTGGATGCAGTAATTCATATTTCATCCCTGTGACATCTCCTGCTCATTGGTGTTAGTTAGAGAAGCTAATATTAAAGATGTCAACAGGAAACCTCATTGTCCCTCCGTTTGGCTGTGTGTGCACAGAGCTGGCAGGTAATCTGGCTGGGCAGCTCACCAATGCATTAACCAATTCTCTGCTATAGACAGATAGCTTTCGCAGGCTGAATCCTCTGTCTCATTCTTTCACAAACTGACTGTTGCTTGGAGGTGTTTTGATATCTTATTATTGTTGCATACTGTGGAATATTCCGCCAGGCTTCGATTGCAATGAAACTTAGTGTAAAAAGACCACTGGGAACCATTTTACTTGTCCTCAGACCACAAACATTTCTTCTGAACCTATTCTGTGAACTGACAGTTTACATTTAAATCTGAACTCCAGGATATGTGAAAATGTGTCTTAATTTGTGTATTCTTATTTGGATTTTGGTGTGTGTTGTGTATTTCTTCCAGATCTGTGCAGTAATCCAGTGTGAAACTTTCCATTGGTGCAGGAACTTCCTGTAATAAAGACCAGTCACTGCTGCTCTCTCTCCTTGTGCAGGGTAACTGGTCTTGTATCTGCCCCCTCCTGTAGTCTTCTGCAGGTAGCTTGTAGTGGATGGACCTGATGTGTCCCTCCCACAGCTCTGTTCTCAGCACAGATTATGTATATCCTAGTGATGATATCAAGTGCTGTCCAAACCCAAAAAAGTCCAACTAGTGATGCACTTTATATTCAGGATGTAACATGAAACATGGACACATCTCAACCCCCACCTCCCACCCCCAATTTCCTGAATCGTGGGGTTCTTCTCCCCGCAGTCTACTCCTCTTTCTTGAATTTGGCATGGCTCCATCCACACATTTGCGTCATCCATTCATAGATTCTTTAAAAGTCCCATCAGCCACCGTGGCAGTGGAATACAAGTGTGGTGATGTATTCCATTGGACATTACCTGTTAGTGCATTTTTACATATGTTCTTGAAGCTTAAGTATTAACTTTATGTCTCTATACTGCTATACCTTTATTTCAACATTTCATATCTGTCAGGCTGAGATGTGGATGGAGAGATGTGATGTGCCTGTAGTGATTAGCTTGAGATGGGGAGAGGCCATCTCCCCTTCTTAGCTCGGGTATTGTGGTGGATTGGGTGACATTGCATGTAAGCACTTCGGACTCATGGTTGTAAAATGCAAAGCCACTATATTTTCAGAATAGAGGGAATACCTTCGTTATTTCTACACAGGAACTTGTGTGAAAATTTACTTTTCTTTGAAAATGTTTTGATTAGTTATTAATAATAACTGTCAATCATGACTGATATGCTGCTGTTATTTGACTTAAGGATGTGCAGAAAAAAATCTTGTGTACTTTATTAAAGCCATACTCTTACCGTACTTTTCTAGTTTTAGTCATCAGAAAAGTTATAGCCAATGCAGAGACGTTGGGATTCCACGGAATGCATTAAGGTAGACCTGTACGTGTTGCGCATTTTCACCAAATCAAGCACGTTTTTGGTTACCAGTTGTCCCATGTGATCTGCCCCATACGCCCTCTGCCCCACCACATTTTGTAATTCAGTTTTTCGGTCCCTGTCGCCCTGGGTAGCGCCTCCCGCCTGCTGCATGAATGATGTGCTAATCCATTCTCTGCCTCAGACAAGTGTATCGACCTGCTCTAAACAGACCGCAGGGCTCACAGCGAAATGAAAAGCTCAGCTGCACTCACTCAGTGGTAAAGGCAGCAGCTTCCCTCCCGCCTTTCTGCTGTTATGCTTCCTGTAATTCTATCACTGTTTCTTCACCTTCTATCAACACCCCTCCGCTGATGCCAGTACTGCCTGATCTGTACTTACTGTCATACCAAGGCTGTTCTCTATGAGCTCATGTTCTTTTTCAAATCTAGTTGCTATAAGTTACTGCATATGAGCCAGTTTGTGTTGTATTCCCATACCAAGTTGTTTAGATCATCAATTCTGTTCACTCTTTTTACATATAAATATAACACCCCCCCATAGGAGAAAAATAGTAACAAACAGGTCACAGCGGGTCATCTCTCAGGAATCTCAAGGATCATTCACTACTTCCATTAAGCTTGAAACCCTAGGAGGCTTTGAACATTCCAGTAAATATCGGGTAAACTTGGAGGAGGCAGAAGAAATCACTTTGATCCTGCACTCACAGGATTTTATTGTTTCCAGAAGTTACCCTATATCATGCAGATAGAAGATTCTCTAAGCCACCACTTGACCAGTCACAGCATGCTATCTCAAGGTGGGGGTCCCACATTTATCCTTATTATATAACTTTATCTTTGGAAACAATGAAGTACTATTAAGTCATGATGAGTAGGGGGTCAAATTAGTTTCTACCATTCACTTCCAGGTATCTGTTCCTATTACTTCTCATTTACCTTTTCTCGTTTTTTGGTCTGATTTCTTTTTTTGCTCTCACCTCTCATTATCAGTTCACTTCACACTCTGGTTCTAGTGTTTATAGCTACCTCAGTCTTTCCTTCACCAGCTATAGTTCATTCCTCACCTGTTTCCTTATCTGTAGCTCCTTCCTAAAAATTATTCCTTAGAAAACTCTCTTCATATTCTCCCAGAAAAGCATCTCTTTCTGTTACTATCGTTTCCGCACCCCCACCCCTGTCAATTCCTCCATGGGCTTCCATTCGCCCAAAAAATAAAATTCAAAACATTAACAATTACTTACAAAGCCATCCACAACCTCGTCTCAAAGTATCACCCTAAGCATCCTCTCCGCTCCTTTCAAGACCTCCTGCTCTCTAGCTCCCTTTTCAACTCCTCTCCTCGCCTCCAGGACTTCTCCAGAGTCACTCCCATCCTCGGGAATGCCCTACCCCAACCTGTCCAGCTATCTCTGACTAACCTAAGCGCTAAAATATTACTCTCTCAAACAACTCATTCCCACACAGCTACCACCTCTTGTATCACTTGCATGGGACCCTCCTAACTATCTTAGGGCCCTCCTAACTATCTTGTCTTGAATTGTATTGTAGCTGTTATGTCTCCTTTATATTGTAAAGTGCTGCACAAACTGTTGGCACTATATAAATCCTGTATAATCATTTTCAGTTGCCACTTCACCTTTATTTGTTGTCACGGATCCATAAACAACCTTTAGTCATTAATCTATGAATATTCAAGTACCTAAGGTCAGATTTGTAGGTGAAAACATCCTTGGAAATACCCAGGCCTTATTTAGATGATGGAACTAATTTTAGCAAGCTTTGTAGAACAGTAAAATATATATTCTAGAACTGCTGCATATGTAAAGCCAAGTAAAGAATGCGTTTAGTGAACCTTGCTAATTTTTTAAGATGGGTTTGATTGAGGTGGACCAGCTCAAAAAAAGCTAGCTCCAGTTCTCTCAAACAAACTAGCAAAAGCTAGATTCATGTTGTACCCTTACTTGCTATCGCTCTTTAACATCCAGGTGTCTCATAAAATGGATGTATGGGCTTTCATTTATATCATTTCCATGTAGCATAATCTCAGGTCAGACATGTCTTAGGTAGTTTATAGGTGTGAAAATGTGGTTCTTTTTATTGCTACCAGCTCCTTCTGATTTCTCCCTCTACACCTTTTTAAATCTATCCTCCCTCTTTGCCTTTAATTTGCTTGTTCTCCTTTCCCTCTGCACTTTCTCCTCTTGACCTCTTGCCCACCTGGTCTTCCATCGGTGGGGGAGATTCTCAGTATGAGGAGGCTGGAAGGTGATCTTCCCTCAGCCCCTGTGCAGTCGATGTTCAGCCCTGATATTTGTTTGTGTAAATGGAATGAATGATACTAGGCACGGGCTGTGCCAGATGGGTAATAAAGATTCAAGCCGAGAATATTATACCCAGCTCAGCGTGTGAAAACAAACAGTTAGACTGCCAGCCAGAGACGACTCTGTACACACATATATCATCCAGCGTAACACACACATACACACATATATATGAACCATTTTACCAAAGATTTATGTCTGACGGCTAATAGGTAGGAATGTGATGTGCACATTAATGCATCACTCTTACCAAATAAGATATTAATTATATATGCAGCAGAATACATTTGTTAGCTGAGGCTTCATGATGGCTTGTGATTCCACATTATATTGCGGCTCATGCAAAGCTTAGTGGGTTCTTTTCCAAGGATTTTATGTTACGTGCAAAGTGCAATCTATTAGTTTATTCAGACTGACATAAATATAATTCTGTTGTGATTACCATGTCATTCTCACTGAATGATGTCAGGGCTGGACAAATCTCAGGAGGCAGGTAGCCGATGCACAAAAAAAGGTTTTATGCAAATACAAGTCTGCTTGTTTTAAGGAAATCTGTCATGAGAAAAATTCAGAGGCTTCCATCAGTTCCCTTTCCTTCTAAAAATGCAAGTGGCCTGGCTGTCACACTGACCCTATTGCTTCAATACTTGGAGTCTCTGACCTGGAACAAGTATGCACATAAGGTTTTCTGATTCCGAATTTCCATCCTTGTTCCAGAAGCCAAAGAATCAGAATAACAGACAGGCAAGTAGCATTTTTAGGAGGTAATCAACAATGGCTGCCCCATATTTTTCTTACAGGTTTATTTTGAAGTTGACTTCAGCCAAGGCTTAGGAAATCTGTCATGCTGTTGTGTCCCCTTTAAGAATATTTAAGTGTACCTCCTGTCCTAGAAACACAACAAGAAGTACATTGAAATCTCCCAAAAATGAGGGCAAATTCTACCTCTAATGGATGTCACTGGAGCAAGGGTCTTCATTAGAAAGTAACCTATGGTGACAACTGCACATTTCTTTTGTTTTCCATCATTTCTCTTTCTTCTTTGTTCCTGACTATCAGGGTTATTCACAAAAGGGTGAAGAGTTTGGAGAAGGCAGGAGAAGGGAACAATATAGCTGAACTGGAAAGTGAGCTGAATTGGAGAATTTTTCCAAATCAGCTATATTGGCCTAGATTGTTCACTTCTGTCTTCTCCAAACTCTTCACCCTTGTGTGCATAACCCTCATAATGTGAGTGAATTGTTTGGGTAGGTCATGAACTACATAGATTGTGCCCTTGTATGGCCAGCTTGTGTCTCTGTTGTCAATGCTAGCTCATTCTCAACGGCTCTTTCAAAATGGTGCTGGCTTCTTAATTCAGCCAATAGCCAGTTTCTAATATGTGGGCGATGCAGAGAAACTTCACAACAAAACAACTGCCAGTATGGGTTGTGGCACTCAAATGCTTTTTATGCCAGTATAACGGTAGTTTATTCAGGTGTTTGAAGCGCTGTGGGTTGATCTCAGCTTTTACAGCGCTCACAGCTTTGAACAAGAAGCCATATAGTGGTTGCGAACTCTTGTAAAGTTGACATCACTTAAAATGCCAAGATGGTGCTTAAAATGACGGGGAGCATTTTAAAATTTGATTGAACGCTTTCATAGCTTGCCAACCGAATTTTAAATGAAGTAAAGGAAGGAAATTCTCATCCTCCTTCAAGCTAAAATCGCTGTTTTTAAAATACATCCATGCGCTTTTACGTTTCAAGTGTCCTGGGTCCTTAAAGGTGACCTGTGGTGAGAAAAATGTGGAGGTTGACATTTCTGACTTTTCCTCTGCAAATGCTGATTCCCTTGCAATCTTGCTGATCTAGTGGCTGCAGTAGTTTCTGACTCGCTTACAGGAAATGTAGATTAGGAATACTGACATCACTCTGATTTTCCTTTATGCTTGTCCCAGAACAGTGACTTGGAAAGCATTGTAAGCATCGGATCAGTATGACAACCAAGCAACTAACATTTTCGGAGCATTTCAACAATGACAGCCTCCCCGTTTCTCTCATTGCAGGTTTCCTTTAACCTGGTTACTGAAAACCCTTAGGGCCTATTTATATGAGTGCATTACAGTAAAGGTTGGTAAAATATGCACCGAAGTGCCTTCTAGTACCCATCCAAAGTGCTGTTGCATAGCACACACTGGGTTTAAAAAAAAAAAAAAAGAGACATGCATGATTTGTTCTGCAGTGTTGCATTATATGATCACAGTGGCTGTGGGCAGCACTGTGGCTCAGTGGTCCTAACTTGTAGCACTGGAGTACTCTGTGTCCCAGCCAGGACACTACCTGCTTAGTGTTTGCATGCTTTTCCTGTGCTTACATGGGTTTCCTGCCACAGACCAAAACCATGCTGGTAGATTAATTGGATCCTGTCCAAATTGGCCCTAGTGTGTATATGTTCTCAAACACTCCAAAGACGTGCTAGTAGGTTAATTGGATCCTGTCTAAAAATTAGCCTAAGTATATTCATATATTTGTATATGTTGTATACTTATACGTATATTTATAACACACATAGCATGTGTGCTAGGGACCTTAGACTGTAAGCTCCTTGAGGGCTGGGGTTGATTTCACTATACAGAATGTAAAGTGCTGCATAAATTGCCAGCGCTACATAAACACCTGTCATTAATATAAAAATAAAGACGTGGCACTGCACATAACCAGAACCATAAACATATGGAAAAAAATAGGCACTGATGTAATGATTCAAGCCCACACTACAAAGATGTATATAAACCATATCATACCATATCATATCATATGTCCCCAAATAAATTTGTGCCTGGGAAAAAAAAGGCAGGGAAATGGCAGACAGGAAGCCGGCTGGTTTGGACAAAAAAGTGAAGCAAAACCTCCTGGATACATGCAATACAAAGATCATGACCTCTGTTCATTGGATGCCAGCTTTCCGCTGAATGAAGGACTCCAATCACAGGTAAGTATAATCCTTTCTTCTTCTCAGCAACAGTGTCCTTCCTGTAATCCTGTACAACAACCGCACACCTGGCCAAACCCGAACGTAAAGCAAAACAGCTGCAGACCAGCTACTGGCTTGTTATTTAATAACTTATTTAGTGTTACCCTTTAAACAAATCATAGAGGCCTGGCAGTCTCCTGAGAGCACTGTACTTCCGAACTGTGCCCCCCACTATACTTGCAGACTTTGCCCCCCCAATGAGGTATGTCTTTTGTTTTTTTTTGTCCATCAAAAATGCACTTGTGTGTTTTTCTGATGCTTCAGTATGCCTTCATCTTCCAACACTGATTTGCGTTAATATATTTTTAGCCCTTTTTTTATTATTGCACGCATTATTGCATCTATTGCCATAGGAACATACATATTTTTATACTGAAGAAGGTTATGTTAGTAGGCTGATACATTTAATTCAATACAATTATTCCAGCTTTTATTCCTTTCACTGTTTTGCTGGCCAGCGCTGCTTTACAAGTCTCTTTTTGAGGCCAGCATTCCTTCTAACATGGACCCTTCTAATTTCTGTTACAGCTTTCTCTGTAACAACAGAATTTATATGCCGACAAGCTGAACAGATGTAAAAAGTTGTAATTCAATGATTATGTCGCTATCTTTGTCTCTTTTTGAGGAATTAGGTATTGCACTCGTGGGAAGTCACATTTTATGCAATTATAGCCTGAATCCGAGTGTGCTGGGGGGTGTTCTTGGCACCAGATTTAATTAAATCCTTTTTTAATATACAGACATCTAAACTGCATAATTCCCATGTACTGCAAAACGGAGAGCAATATTAAGACAAACAGTCAGCGTGAATTACTAAACGCCTGCGAGAGGAGAGTCAATACATGCAGCCTATAGAGGGGAGGACTGCGAGTATTGGGAAGCAATTTAACCCCTCTGTGACTGGGGCTCACATGTTTCTACTTGTTAAGTGGAACAGGCTCAAGCAGAGTATGTTACAGCCCTTACTAATGCTTCGCCATTAAGAACACCATGCATACTACCTAAAAGGCAAGGGACGTGTCAGTAGATGGCTCATCTATGAGAGAGAACCCTAATTGCCTGAACTAGTCCTTTTTCATAATTGAAGAGTACATGCACATACCTCGGATCCCATCAGCATGTTAAAGTTCTCTATGGGTACTTGGTGCCTTCTGCTTATACAGACATCAATGGCTTTAGCTTTTTTCCTGTTATAATACATTGCAAAGGCCTCCTGTCCTCATAATACAGAGGGGGTGTCACGTCTTCGTAATACATAGATGTCAGGTACACATACTTTTGTGTTTCTGGCAATAAAAGGCTTAATTTGAGAGAGGGGGTGGGAGGTGACTGTCACCAAGCTTTAAATCCCCCTGTCACCGTCAGGTCCTCTCATATGTCACTGTCCATCCCAAGAGAAGGATGACTGCTGCCACACGCTGACATCCCATAATGCCTTTGTCCAGACTCCAAGTTCCGTCCCTCTCTGATATAAATCATTTCTCAACAAGAGATTTCTAATGAAACGGCACTTCTGAAATATGTATGTTTCCTTTTGGTCGTGTTCCAGCACTTTCCTCCTGACACTTCTTGTAGGGAGGAGGAGGAGACGCTGGCTTCTGTTAAAGAAACTAGCCATTGAAGTAGAAGGCTGGGTACAAGATGCAATGTCAGAACTATTTGACCTTGGAAAAAGGTGCTTATATAGATTGTCTTCGTCCCACTGAACTATTAGCGATTTGCAGCTGGTCTTCTAATCTCTCTAAATTAAAATAGATGCAGGATATTATCCATTTTACATTGTAGAGAAGAATATGCTTGTGATCTTCTATATGTTAACATATACATCTGACAACATGCCCGCAGTTCCTGTTGTTTACACCAGGGATGTCCAAACTGCGGCCCTCCAGCTGTGGTGGAACTATGAATCCCATGAGGCTTTGCAAGATTCTCACAGACAGGACTCCTGGAGAGAGATGCTTCATGGGATTTGTAGTTTCACCACAGCTGGAGGGCTGGAGTTTGGACATCCCTGGTTTACACCATCCACGATATGCAGCAACTTTGCTGAAGTCAGAAAGTCACCATATTTACCTTAACCTGAATGCTATGTAATTCACTATGGCCACGTGTTGGATGGGTGACTCTGCTTTCTGAAGTCTGAGCTAGGTATAGGCCTTGCTCTCTGTTTAATGTATCTCCAGTCAGATCAGGGGTGGACAAATTAATATGGATTTCAGGTGCCAGTATGTCCAATCCAGGAGCCAGCAGGATTTGTTTTATGAGTGAGCTCCATTGACAACAACTAGAGAAAACCTCAAAACTTAGGGGCCAGCTATAAATTTTAAGGAGCATCGGCTACCTGGCTCCTGGCATTTGTCCAGCACTGAGTTAGATTCAAGCATATAGGGTCTGATTGGTGGTTGATTATGTAACTCCTCTAATACTAGTTATGACACTTTGATACATCAGGCTTTCTGTCAAGAAACCTATGGTTGGTTTGTTTGGAAATATCTCCGTTGCATTACCAAGAGGTCAACAAAAGGGGTTCAAATACCACCAGATTACTGACAAATTGGATTTGGGGAGGGGACCAGTGCGCCACATTAATGCCCGAATCCCTCCCTCCTTCAATCCCTGAGCTATTCTGTATGTGGGTTTATATTTTAAAAAAGTAGTTGTTTAACCATACATGATGTTTATTCTCCTCTATAGGTAAACATGTGAATCTAAGCGTACATCAGCAGATTTTGCTGTTTGTTCATTCTTGGGTTGTTGGATCCTAATAATACATTGGAAAATGGGTTCACGATAATGCTAAATTTTATTTGTCTCCTGGCTGTTAAATATCTATTTATTGCTAAACACATATCATTTGGTCAGGGAGTCATTTTCTCCTTGCCAGTGGGTCAGTTATTATCAGAATAGCCTAACTTGCCAGTATGTTCCCCCTGCGTGTAAGCAGCATAAAGCTCAGCAGGATCTGGTTGTTCAAAAACAAATCATAAGACCTTTGTTTGATCCTTGCTTCACTCGACATGCACATCCTCCATTTACTATGTGTTCGACCCCCCCTCCCATTTATGAGGAAGTAGTGGAGTGCGCCAAGTTACCGTATCTTATTTGTGGCTGGGCCTTTGTGATGCTTGTCTCCTAGAATCTGTCAATGTGATCATTATTAGTTCATGCACAAGAATATTAGCACTTCACCAATCAGCAAAACTATTTTCAAATTAGACAAATTTACAAATTCAATTTTTCTTATTATACTGAATATTTGCATACAGATTTATTCAGGCTGCATATAATCTTCCAATGGTGGCCCTGAAAAAGTATTGTTTGACAATCTTGACCTTTTGTATGACCAGCTTATGTGCAATGCTTAAATATTGAAGATGACAGGCAGACAGATATGTACATATTCAGTTAACTATTTTACCCACCAGTAATTATTTTTAGCTGGTCTTGTAATCCAGACACCTCTGCTAGACAGCACAGCCATGCACTGGACATCTCTGCAGACTTAGTTGAGACAGTTAAAGAAATACAGCTTGGTCCATGTCCCACCCCAGCCTGTAAATTGGTAGTGAGGGGTCATCATTAGACCATGGATGTTGGAGTAACCTGTTGCCTCCCCTCCTGTAAGCATGTTCCCTGTTAGGGACTTGAAATGTGGAAGTGCTGTCCTTCCCTCTCCTCTGCTGTGCATGGGATTACTGATGTCAAGACTCAAGATTCAGGTAACTGTTGTATATAAAATACACTTAGGGGTGTATTTATATACATCTGAGTTATCATTATGCAGGATTTATATAGAGCCAACAGTTATTGCAGCATTTTATAACATAAAAGAAGACAGTACAGTTACAATATAATTCAAGACAAGATGGTTAGGAGGGCTCTACTCATGCGAGCTTGCAATCTAAAAGAGGAGCATAGGAAATGTGTATCTTCCCCAGCTCCATTTAGTGACCATAATGCAATATGAATCTAAAACTCAGATGTTCACAGAGCTGTTTTATGAATACACCCCGTTAATGATTTCTAGTGAGTGTATAAAAGGATTAAATGGTGGCTTTTGTATCTTCTTAGAGTTTAGCTTTGGTAAATTTATAAGGCTGTAGTGAGACAGCAATAATGATGTGTAAAGTGTAGTGGACCATCAAAGCCAGATCAGTAAAGGACAATTCTGATGGATTGCACAGGGTTGTTGCACTTTTTCACCCTGATCTCCGTAATGATTTGCAATGCATCCATAAGCATTATTTTATTTTGCTGGATCTTTACTTATTACTTAACAACTTTACAATAAAGCCTCCATGCATTATAAAGATACGTCTCCTCCTTCACGTTGATGGGTAATCTACATACATATAGCATCTTATGCAACAACAACAACAAAATTATCTTGGATTAATAAATGTATACTGCACTTTCCTGGGATAGCACAAGCTTCTCCTAATACATTGCTGTTTACAATGAGAAGATGACTTGCTACAAAACCATGTCTGTTCTAGTTATATTAGCTTCCCTAAGGGTTTCGCCTAAATAATCCTGATAAATTGTGAGACATACGTGTTTATGTAGCTGGTTGTTTAACCTATCAATTTTTAAACCTGTCTAACAGTAGAAGGAGTATTCCTTCAATTATTCCATTACTTGTCGCTTAGCAACCACTCTCTTCCCCACCAATCAGCTCACATTGTGCTTGTCACATGGACTCTATGATTTCTCCTCCGCCATTAATTGCCTGTTTAAACAAAAATGAAATAATAATCTTGATTTGTTTCTGTTCTGTGCTTCATATTCATGCATTTCATCATTATTGTCAGTGATTATACGCCCGGGCTAAAGGAAAGAGCCAGTACAGGGTTCCACCCAATGTACCAGGTGGGCAGAACAACTGGCAAAACCTTTGACATTGTCTCCGTCTACAGGTGAGGTCTGGAGGTCTACAGTTTGGAGAGGGTGGAGATTGGCACGTCCATTGCCTGCAAATTGACTATCTGGCACCTTAACAGGAAGCTGGTATTGTCATTTTGTATAGATGGACATTTGGCAGCTTGCACTGAGAATGCCTGACAATATAGGAGGAAGGTGAGATTTGGCCCATGACACAGCTGCCACTGACTGCGAACGGAGGAAATATGATGAAAGGGTCACAGGTTTATAAGTGAAAGTCTGGCAGTCGGCTGTCAATTATTTGGCAGTATGTAGAAGGCAAGGTCATCACTACAGCCTGTTGATATCAGTTCGGATTAATTTAAAGGGGGGGTGGGGCAGGGTTTGTGGTGAACAACAGCGTATAAATCACAGACTGGGATACAGAGACAAAGCTGTGTGTTCTTGGGTCAGAGCTGTATTAAGCAAAGCAGTAAGGTGGGTTAAAGTGCAGAGTCAGTAATCTGTGCTTTAAACTCAGGCATGCCGTGGGATTTCATTGTGTGACATCTCTGTATACCTCACGAGTTTCTGTCCTTGTCTGTGTCAGCGACCTCGATAAAAACCCAATTCCCAACTCTTCTCTGCCTGGAAAAAAAGGGCTCTGGAATTCATGCAAATCACATTAATTCTGGCATCTCCCTTGTGAGCCCGCTATAAACTGCAGCCTAATTAAATATTTTTTAACGATGTGAGTAATTTTTGCCACAGGGCGGATTCAGGGGGAAATTTAATATGAGATCACAAAAGCTGTTCCCAGCGTTGATTCTGTAAATTAATAACTACGAGCCAAGTGGAGAAATATACAGACCTAATAAAGGCAGATACAGAGAAAGAAGCATAGATTCCGTAATGTTGCAGTGGTGCTTTATATCACCTTTTTCCCTCATGCGTGTCCCAGTTTTAATCAAGTATGCCATGATAACCCAGCACTGTGCCACGTACCTGGAATATTAGAGCCCCCATATAATTCAAAGCCTTAAAGCCTCATCAACTCCAAGTTTCACTTAAAAATCCAACTATACATAGAAACAGGTGCAAATGTTCTCATATTTTGAAAAACAAACAAAAAGTTTCAACTTGATTTAATGGAGAAGCACAGGCAAGATCAAAATTGTTGATTATTATATGCATACTAGTGGCCTTAATCAATTAGCAGTTGCAGTAATCCATAGCAACCAATAGACGACTATTCATACATCGCATACAAGTCAATTGTTCCAGTTGGCGATGGAACATTTTCTGCACTCTTTGATCAAACCTCCTATTGGCCACAAAAAGGGCAGCAAAATATGCTAAAATCACTATTGTGTGTGTCAAATTGGTGTTAATAACATGGCCACTCTGCTGTCCTCTGTAGTTGCTATGCAGTGATGCAGTCGCACAGCCTACTTTGTTAACAGGGCTTCCATGCACCCCTAGCTGCTCTGTGTCATGTAACTTATTATGTTGGGGTCACAACTATTTAATTGTACATTTTGGTATATCTGATAGAGGGATATGCTCTTTACATTAGCCTATCTTCATATTTAGTGAGCATGCTTAAGTGCTAATGGCAATGGGCCATCAAGAACTGCATTCTAAATCATGCAAAGGTTAAGAACAGACTGTCTGCAGTGTGTATTTTATCTGGACTCCTGGACAGTCAGCTATATGTAGGAATGGATATGCCTCTTCCTCCACCTCTTCTCCTTAAAGATATCTAATGGTCATAAAACGTAGGTTTTACTTAGATATCTATACATGTTTCAATACATGTTATCTCTGCTTAGGTATCTATACATGTTATCTCACATACTGTAGTATCTCTTTCTATATGTGCTTACATAATGTTTAGTATTCCTTTTACCATTGTAGCTAAAATATTTATTCTTCAGAATTGGTGCAGGCATTCTTCTGAATTGGTGCAGGCATTCTTCTGAATTGGTGCAGGCATTCTTCTGAATTGGTGCAGGCATTCTTCTGAATTGGTGCAGGCATTCTTCTGAATTGGTGCAGGCATGCTTATGAGTGCAGTATAGGAAGTCTCATGTTTGTTTGAAGATGCAGGACTTACTATCCCAGTGACAGTTCTCTAAATGATCTGACTTTTCACTCAGAGATTTTATGTATATATAAAATACTCATCCTTTCAGATATAATGACCCTCCATGACTTTTATCAACATTGGAAACCGCAGGTCAGCATACGTGCTGATTGACATTCTTTAGGTGTAACCTTTTCTCATGTATTAGTAGCTTTCGATGCTGATTTCAATGCTAGGTTAATGCACAGTTTGTATCTCTAGTCAGAACTACACTAACCCACACTCCCATATCTGCACTGAACATATCTACACCTATTCCGGTTCCAGACACCAAATCTTTTCCAAAACCCCGTGATTTACAATTTGTAGGGACCGCCATTATAGGGTACCCGTGAAAACCCAGTGAGCTTCATATCATATGTTAACATCTTGCCCAACATGCTGGAGTCCCATTGAGTGCATACGGTCTACCCCTGGTTTTCAAGACACATGTGGAACTAAATATATATCTTGCTTACTTTATGATGGTCTAAAACAAATATACACTTTTTGTTAATGTCATTGTTGTCGCAGCCAGGTTTTATTGATTGTGAGTTCTTGTTTTGTCATCAAAGTCTATAATGATCTTTTATTCTCTGCAGGTGGAGCTGACTGGAAGCAGCATGTTTGATTATGTTCACCCAGGAGACCACGTAGAGACGGCTGAGCAACTTGGCATGAAGCTTCCTCCAGGCCGTGGACTTCTCTCGCAGAGTGCCAATGATGATGGTGCCAGTTCAGCATCTTCATCCTCACAGTCAGAGACTCCAGAACCAGGTAAGTTGGATGGAGGAGCCTATGATTATTTGGCAACTATTAGGGCCCATTCCCACCACATGCATTGGGGATGCACTGGCCATTTTTTTGCAGCGCAGCCCCAACGCAAGACAAGGCAGTTTGCCTCGTCACGGAGGAGCACAGCTCACACCACCACTTTGCAGTGGTGTGAGCTGAAAATCTTTCAGTGCAGCGGGATGTGATGTGGTTCAATCGCCTTGCACCACGCTGTACCCATAGAACTTAATCAAATGTCACCAAAAAAAAGTAAACCGTGTGACGTGCTTCAGCCAGGGAATGACAGCTGCCGGTAGCAAGATTCCGCAGACAGCAGCTGAATGTAAATACAGCAGGTAGTGGGCTGGTGCAATAGCCAGCCTGCTATTGGCCATTTCAAATTGCAATAGTCAATAGCCAGCTGGCTATTGCAACTGCCCATTGCTTGCTGTGCCCTCCTCCCAGCGTGGAAGAGAGCTCTAGGGGATCCAACCAACTAATTGATCATGAGAATAGTTGACAACTATTCTCATGATCAATTATTATCAATTAATTGATTAGTTGGTTAGCAGCCCTAATTCAGGGTGTGTAATCCCATTGGATGCTGGTCAAGGGCGTGGATTGAGAAATGTGAAACACTGCGAACTCCGAATAAAGGATTCTGATGACGACTGATCTGATAAGAACCAACGAAGCAGCAAAATCAAGGCATTTGAATACATATCTGCATTTTATTTTGGTGCCTTCTTTCTTAGCCAACAGACCTTTATAAGATAAGCCTCCAACATCATCTATAAAAATACTCTAAACAGGCTTTAAGCTCAATGCTTCAATTCCAGAAAATGGTGGAGGAAGGGGGGCCGACACTATGGCTCTGTTCTCCCCTACTCCTTCATTGTGCTCTGACGATAATTCAAGCATTAGGGGAAAATCCATTTATAAATTAAACAAAATGACTTGATATCCATCGTTCCCCAGTTCATCACGCTGTTCAAACAGCCACGAGATTGGCGTCTTGTCCCCGGCCTTCGGAGAGCCATAGTAATTAGATCTGTGACGGATTTATCCTTTGCTGATTGAAGCTTTAAATTAATTGAAGTTCCACGTTTGTGGTTTTCTGTTTTTTTTTTTTTTTTTTTAGTTTTTTTTCATAGCAAGGTTTTTGCCTAGTGCTTATTCTCTCTGGATCACTCTCATGGGGAATGCTGGAATCCTATTTTTTTCTCTTGTTTCACCATGTATGTAAGCACAAAAGGGACAGTATTTTCGAATTGAGAGGGGACTCTGGGCCTTTGTTTGTTTAGCTTCTTTTCAAGTCAAGGTATCCTTCTTTCAGCCATAAATACACCCAATGCTTGCTACATGATCTTTGCTTGTTCTGGGACTAATTTGCAATGTATGGCATTGTTGGCAACATATCTTCTTGAAATGAATACAGATTTAGTATTACTAGTAATAATAATTGTTGGTGTAGTGAAATTAGACTATTCAGTATTATTATCTGTCTTTAACATTCAGATGAATCAATAGGGGACATATAAACATTACCAAATCTCAACATAAAGTAAAAAGCATCTCTCTCAATACTAATAAATAAAAACAATGCTTGTGAGCTTCCTCATGTGACCTAAAGCCTAGGTTAAGATCACATGGTCTCTAGCTACCAGGAGCATTGTGAGAATTCACTTCACTAGAGACCACAGAGTGCTTTGTTTAATTCATTCTTTTCAGTGCAATAAACCTTGCCTAATAGATGTAAAGTCAAATAAGAGGATCAGCAAGGGGTAACTAGTGTACAGCTCTACCAAACAGGAAACAGAGCTTGAATATGTAATGATCAATTATATTATATCTGCCCCTATGTTTAGGAACAAACTATTAAATAGAGTCAAGGATTTCAAAACATATAAATAATAAAATAATACTTCCTATTACAGGCATATTCAATTTTAAAATACTTCTTTCCCCTACAAAAATCCCTTTTTAAACGGCTTACAGAGTTACCACTAGGCCAAGTCAGGTTCCCATATATTCAGATAATATATACAATAATGTTCATTTCTTTTCGGACTAGTGGTAGGCTAGCTAGTTAGCCAACACCCGTCGGCGTGTTGGTGTCATCCCACCCTCCTCGCCCTTTCATCAACATCTACTCTAAGTATGCCCCCTTATTTTGCATACTGACCATAGTGACCACGGCACACCCCAGGTCTATGTAGTCAGGTTCGTGATTTCTCTTTTCAGATTCGTATTCAGTGGGGCTCTGACTACAAATAATATACAATTGGGGGAATTTATCAAAACTGGAGCAATTGTGCATGGCAATCAATCAGCTTCTCTCTTCAGTTTGTTCAGTTAAGATTTGAAAATGAAAGAGAGAAGCTGATTGGTTGCCATGCACAGCTGCTCCAGATTTTATTTGCTCCAGTTTTGATAAATTCCCCTCTATTTGTGTACCTTTCTGTAGGCACGAATTACCAGGACCCTTAATGAATTCAGGGCCAGACCACCCAAAATTGATATGACAGTTTTTAATAAATGGTGAACAGATATCTTTCAGGAACTTTATTGGTGAGATATCCGACCTTGGGTCTGCACATTTTTCGGCTATTATGCTGGTGGGCAGGAATTCCCAAAACTTCCAAACAGGATCAGAAACCATGAAGATTTCACTTTTGGAGTATTCAAGACATATACAAGGCCGGCTCAGCCAAACAGGCCCCATCTGTAACTAAACAATTTAGATACAATAGATCATTATATGAATACATGCAGTGATGAAACTTCCTTCTTGCCTCAATTATAAACTTTGTAGGTTATGGCAGAACTGACCAGTGTAGCTACAAAATCACTACTGGCACCTCCTGAGAAGTAGGCAACCTCCTGTATTCTGAAATGTGTGTCCCATAGGTTACACAGACAGACTCTTATGTTCACAGAGTACAATTTTCAAATTTTATTTTTCATTCTCAAGTCCTCTCTATTTTCTAGCTCTAACTCTCTTCCCATTTCTCTCATGTCTTCTCTCCCTCATTTATTCCTATTTTTCATATTACCTTCCTACCCTCCATACATTTCTATATAGTTCCATCCCCTCGCTTCCTCACCTCTCCCGCCTTTTTTCCAGTAGCACGCTCCTCTTTTCTCACAGTGCTGCTGCGTACTGTTCTCTCTTGTGGCTCGCTAGCAATTCAATTATAGAGACGCGAGATATCGAGTCTCTGGCGGAGGAAGGACCTCGGCTGACAAGAAATATGACAGACTACTTACAGCGTGTTTATGCCGTTAAACTTACCCTTGCCACACCTGCAATATGGTAAATGTCAGGGTTTTGTGGGTTTAATAGCATGTAAACACAACTGTGCAAGCCTGCATCTGTTATGTCTGTGCAGCTGTCTTCAGTATACAGTGATTATCCTTCCTTTGCCATCCTGACTTTCTGCTACCATAGTCACAATCTACATCTATACTAGTCCTAAAGTTGTATTTGGGAACGCACACAGTCTTTTTCATAGCTACAGTTCCAGCATCTCTTAGCAGTCATTCAGATTTTACTTCATTGTTTTCAGATCAGTTAAGGGAGTAGTTTGGATTAGTTTGGATTGGCTGCTATGAGTGGTTTTGTTTTTTTCAATATTTGCTCTTAACTGCATCTGACAAGCCTGATTTCGGACTGCATAATACAGTCGTTGATTGGGATGGTGGAGGAAGATCTGAATGTCCTTACAAATCAGACTTAATACCAACATACAATGCCAGTCTGCATCTTCTAAAGCTAGCTAGATATGCTCATGTATTAACAGATGCATAGATTTAAGCATGGGCATCTTGATTATGCATTTGTTTTTTCCCCATGGCAAAGATCTGCTGTCCCTCATCCCTGGCAAGTTTGCAGTCTGCTCTCCATTCACTTCAGTAGAATGCCCTATCAAGTTTGTCAAGTTGTTCATGGCCTTTCCCATTGAAGTGTACAGTTCCCAGAGAGCACTACCTGAAATTTCCCTATCTATATTTATACTTGGATATTTGTATCCAAGTGAAATATGTGGTATTTTCGAGGGTGATGATTGTGGTGCATACACAAAGGTGCTGACAGGGACTGACAGTGCTGTCTGTGGAAGCTCCCCATCATTACCTTGGTGCATGCACTGGGCTGTATGCTGAGCCCGCTCTGGGCATTGCGATACGGAGCATTGTGAGGGTTACTATAGCTTAGGACAAAGGTAAAGCATTTAGGGAGTCTTAAAGTATATTTAAACTCTGTTTTTTTGCATATATCTACTGCTAGCAAGCAGTAGATATATGCAAAAACATTTAAAAAAGTTAAAATGTTACCAAAAAAGGTAATTACTTACCTCTGTCTCAACCGCTCACTCCCATCCGAAGATCTGAAGATTCTCGAGTGGCCTAGCAGGATGATGGGGCTGGTGCATGTGCAGTACAGTTCTTTGGCGGGGAGAAGAGGAGAGACACGGGAGCTGAATGCCTGCAGCTGGGAGCGTGCATTTCGGACAGACACCGTGGGACGGGAAGAGACCGGAGTCTGCGGTGGATCAGAGACCGGCACCAGCGCTGGAGGGATTGCTGAATACAAGTGGAAATGATCAGATCAAGAGACATAATTTAAGGTAAGTCCTTAAAGCAGAATGGGGGGAATATTTACCAGGAAGGGGGTCTAAACACCTGGTCTTGAAGTTGTTAATGTCGCTTTAATTAAAGCACACATGTCCTCTGTTGTAAAGATCGGTATTTAATAGTCACACTCCTGGCCTTCACGACTTGAAGGACTTCCACTGGCAATTTGCACTTGAACGTATTGTTAACAAAGCCTATTTCCCATATTGCAGTTATCCTTGTAGCATCAGTATATTTCTAACGTCTATATAAATGAAATTAGTTACTACAAGCACAGATGACTGGGTTGTGAACTAGTGAGACCCAAAAATCACTTAAATGTATATCAACGTGGAAGACTGAGCATTCAGACAAACAAATGTGAATGCACAAAGGGGGCAACACATACAGTCTGGGAGTCATATCCAAAATCCCGTAATTCTGAAGCTACAGTGCCAGCCACTGAGTGACCAATCCTGTTCTTCAGTTTATTTAACCCTTAGTCTACCAATTGTATTCCGTAGTATAATCATCATCAAGAATACAGTTATCTATAGCTAGACATAGTTAGATGGAATGACATTTCTTGAACTTGGAACTCCTTCATAAGTTGAAAAGATTCAAATGCTTAAGCTATTCTGCATCCAAGGTGTCCACAAGCGCTCTCATCCTCTCCCCACCTCCTAACGAATCCTGTTAATTCTGAGTGAATAGCAAGCAGCTGAGACCTTGTGAGGAGCTGAAGCATTTATTCAGCCAGCACACAGTTTTTTCTTTATCATAATTATTTCCAAGTCAGATCTCCTCCCTGATTTCCTAACGGGCCTCTCTCTCTCTCTTCGAACAACATCCCGGATCCAGAGGCCGTGATAATTCAAACCCCAAACCTCACGGGTCCTGTACCTTCTCTTTTTTTTTCTTCTACTTTTTTTTTTTTCTTTTTTTCCTCTGCATTTTTTTTCCAAGGACATTTTTTATTACAAAGCTGATGAAATTTGCATATTAATTTGTTCCTTTCAGTTGCTCTTTTTTTTAAGATTAGACGTGACAGGCGAGTATCAGAGCTTACGGTAGTCAGTGTGGATAAAACAGGCTAAAACACACTGGGTTTACTGAAGGGAGGAGGTGAGGCTGTTATATTCATCTGCTGTACAGCTATTACTTAACTCTTGGGCTGCCACCGGGGAGTCCACAATATTATAAAGGTCTCATCTTGTACATGTAAACTTAGTATTGATACCACTGCCTACTATTGGAATCCTTTAGTTAGATGGTGTTAAAGGCTAGGTCTACATAACACTGATATATTAGCTTTGAGTGGAAGCCAAGGTTTTGTGTCGCTAATTGGATTCTTAAATCATTAATGGGTTACTGGTTAATTGGCGTTACTAGTTTTACATCTACACCATAACCATTATAATGCCAAGAGGGGATGTTCCATTGTTTCTGCTGCGCTTTTAGCATTTTTACAATAACGGTACAGAGCTGGTAATTTAGGTCTCTCAGGCTGATTGGAGAGGCCCCAAATAGACCAGGGATTTCTAGTATTATTGGAGAGACACTCTATATTCTTCCTGTTTCCAGACCCAGCAATGGGGATTACTGATTTACGTTGCCAGTTTCCTTTACCTCAATGCAGGCGGTCAGCAGCGATCAGCTGGGGACAAGCTCACCTTGTATAAGTACATAATTCAGCACTGGACAAATCCCAGGATCCAAGTAGCTATTGCTCCTTAAAAAATACACCTAACTTATGAGGTTTTCTCTAGCTGATGTCATTGGAGCTGGCTCCTTACAAAATCCTGCTGGCTCCTGAACTGAACAGACTGGCTCTTGAATTCCATATCAGTTTGCCCATCCCTGATATATATTAAACTTGGTGCAAAGTTTACCTTAGGGTCATTGCAGATGACATGGGGGAATTTTTTGAGGCTAGAGGGAAAAGTCAGCATAAAGAAAGACTTCTTTTACAGTAAGAGCTGTGCAAATTTGTAATAGACTTCAACAGGAGAAAATTCTAGCAAACTCTGAAGATCATTTCTATATAAAGGATGGATGTTTTTGTAAATACACAAAATGTAACTGGCTATTAATAAAAGAAATAACACTGAAGATTGTCGATCCAGGAAGAATCTTATTGCCTTAAGGTATCAGGAAAGATTTTTTTTCTCTATTGGCGTGAATTGGACCATGCTTTATAAGGGTTATTTTGCCTTTCTCTGGATCAACTGCTGATATTATTAAGCCCTACTGGCCTTTCTTGGAACCTTGCATCCTTTTAATTTGCATATCTTGTCTTTCTTGGAACTGGAAAGTGACCAGCACAGGGCAAGCTAGAATATGGGTGCTACTAGTTATTGTATACAATTGCAGTTATCAAATAATTGACATTCCCATACAAAAGCCATACAGAGGTAAAAGAATAGTTGTACATAGGGATTCTGAATGGTGGAAATCTCAGACATCAAGCTGTTTGGGTCCTTAATCACATTTATATGCTTTGAACTAGGTTAATATATGAAAAAATAACAGTAAAAGAAAATGTACACAAATCGTGCATATTAAACACAATTAATGATTCGTGTAGTAATGGGTCGCACATACAATACTTGCACAAATTAGCTTCTTTGAAGATATCTAAAAAGCTACAGTGACTGTACCCTTTCAGTCCTTTTCCCTTACTCCAACGATGCAGTGCATGTGCTTCAGCCAGGCATGAACATGTCATGTGGGTGGAGATGGGAGGCATTTACACTGTGTAACTTTCGACACAGGGCTTGCTTGAAGATTAGACTCAGGGCTTTGACAACACAAGGATTAGACCCAGGACTTTAACAGATAAAAGGAGCAGTGGGTGTCTCAGTTGGGGGGTGGGGTGGATGGGGGGGGGAGTTATTCTTTAATGAGAACATAGTAACTTTGCCCTCATTTGGCAAAGTGGCAAATTCCCTTTGATTCTGTACTACCTGAACATGTATACCTAGTTTAAGCCCTAAAATAGCCTATAATTCCCTTTATCCTTCCAAAACACAACCCTTATCCTAATGCCATTAACCAATACTTTATCTGAATATGTTTACATACACCCCCCTCCCAAAAAAAATAAAGGGTTATTAAACCCTCAGCGGTTTTTGCATATATCTACTGTTAGCAAGTAGTAGATATATGCAAAAACATTAAAAAAACAAAAACCTTTTAAAAAGGGTTTAAACTTACCTGTGTCTTCGCTGTGTGCTCCCGTCCGAACATCTGAAGAGTCTCGGCGGCCGCAAAGGATCTTGGGGCGGGCGCATGCGCACTTCAGATGTTCGGCCGGGAGACGAGGAGAGACACAAGGTAAGTCTGTGGAGCAGCGTGCACCCGCACAGACTCCGCGGGACATCAGAGGAGAGGAGAACAGAGGAGTCAGTGCTGGATCGGAGACCCGCACCAGCGCTAGAGGGACAGCTGAAATGGACAGTAAAGAAGAAGATGATCAAATCAAGTGGCATCATTTAAGTAAGTCCCTACAGCAGGAGAGGGAAGGGGGGGGGGGGATCTGACTTTAATGTCAATTTAAATGTATCTGTGATTTCTGAACAGTTACAACACTGGACCAAAATGTCTATATACAAATAACTAATTGAGTTACCCCAGTTATACTATCTGTTCAGAAATGAAGTGTACCTCTTCTGTCAGCATGTAGTTTATTACCACATGATTTTTTTTTTTTAAGATCTCTACATGTTTAATGGCAGCTGCCATACCGGAAATGGAAAAGCCTTATGCGATAAAAGAGAAACCAGTAGCTTTACTAAGCCATTTACATATATATTGCAAAATACTCAACTATACCTCATATTTTATCTAGTATATTCGTTTATTTTGTGTTTGTGGTCTTTATGAATGTATAAGCAGTCATATTTTGCGCTCAGGGTCAATTTGTTTTATCAGTTAAAAGTACTTCTTATCACTGTGTACTATATTCTATTACTCACACTCTAGTGATCAATCTGGATTACAGGTGTACCCAGTTCAGTGCCAGACTAATACATTTCTGCAGATGATTAAGATGGGATTTAAAGTGAACCTATCATCTATACACAAAAGTAGATTAAAGCTAAACTTTTTGTTATTTTTGTTATGTAAGTTATAATCTCTGTTAGCTTTTTTCTGCCCTGTCCTGTTCATTTCCTGTGTTAATGAGTGAAAATCTCTCTAGTAAGTACAAAATGAAAATAGAACACTAACTATTAGGGTTGGGATTCACTTTCTGCCACAGTGACAATGTTGTGAAAGGAAATCTTCCTATTGGGCATAAAAAAAAAAGTAAGAGAGGTTCTAAAAGTTCTCTGCTCCATACAAAAAAAAAAAATAGGTTTTAGTTGCATGGTCCCAGTTCCCACTGAGCAACCCCAAAGTGCCACTGCGAAGTGTGTGGGATACAAAACATTTACTTTTACTAGGGATGCACTGATATCGGTTTTTCGGTATCAAGTACGAGTTATTATTTTTTGTGGTGCATACCGATACCGGAGGTCCAATTAAGGAAGCTGGGTGGCATGTAATGACTCGCAGCCTTGCTTCCTGATCAGCCGGGAAGCTGGCTCTATGCTCCCTCATCACCAGGGGACGAGGAAGCATGGAGCCAGCTTTCTGGCCAATCAGGAAGCCAGGGGGTGTGTAATGACTCGCCTCCTGACTTCCTGATTGGCCAGCTTCCCGGCCAATCAGAAAGTGTAATGACTAGTCGCCTGGCTTCCTGATAAAGGAAGTTCCAGTATCGGGATAAGCATCGGGAGCATTTGGACGAGTACTCGCCCAAATACTCAGTATCAGCACCGATACTAGTATCGGTATCAGTGCATCCCTAACTTTTGCTAATCATTACTTTGTATTGTGCCAACTTGAATGCTGCTTACGGCATCTGGACTGTACCTGAAAGTTAAATGTATTTCTTCTCCTGGCAACACCCCTGAGAGTAGAGCTCTCAGAAGAATGCTCAAATATTATTGCCATAATGTAGCTTACACACTCCTCACACTGTGGTTGCCAGCATCCCTGTATATGTGTTGATGATGTGGGGCAATTATGTGGGTGCAAATGGAAAAAAATAACCTTGTTTGAGCCATAGACTTGCTGATTGGCTTTGAGCATTCTGTTGCATGTATTACCTCTTTGCCATATTATTTAGTGTATTAGGGTGGGGTGGTATAAAATTTACAGCTGAAGTTTGTCACCTAAGGTAGATGTGCTTATAACTGTACTGTAATTTACATTTGAAGTGTCTCTCACCCCTCTATGTATTGTCCATGTGCCACAACAGGTCTGTTAAACTGCATGTAATTAATTAGAAATGTCTCACCATGAAAACATATACTCAAACGGTTTGGATTTGGTTGTGCCCAGGACCGAAAGTAAGGGGAAAATCTAAAAGATTACAGTTATCATTGGAAAAGGAGTTGGGAGAGACCACTGTTCTTGTGGTAACTGTCAACAGTGGGATATTCCCTTACTTTGAGGAAAATCCTTTTAATTTACTTTTGTATCTCTAAGACAGTAGGTGAGAGGACTTCTCTCCTGTGGGACAAAGAACGCAATTAAAAACTGCCAGAGGCACAAACCCTTCTCCATTTTATCCAAAAGTAAACAACATATTTTGATTGGAGTTCCACTTCAATTCTGTTGGGAAAAAAGGAGAATAAAATGTTTATACTTCTTATGCTTTTGTGTAGTGATAAAAAAAGTAACAGGCAGGAAAGCTTTGTATAATCCCCCCTGCCATCAATGACCTACATCCTTCTGGGGCACCAATGGTACATAAGAGCCTGTTGCCTGTCAGCTTCAGGCTGGTGTTTGAGAAGGAAACCCTATTGTTTTTGCCACCCTTTCTAGAAGAATTTACCAGCTACCAATGCTAAACAGCCATTGGGTCTGGTTTTAACACAGCGTTTGACCTTGATGATGCAGAATATTTTTTTTCTTCTTGGTGGCCTAAACTAACATCTCTTGGGATGGTGGAGTCCACTTTTTTCTTTTAAAGGTTTTGCAGTCCTGATTCTGTACACACAGGTGATCAGATTTAAAGAGCTCAGCAAATACTGATGCTTACTGTTTATTTTGGGATTGAAAATTAAGTAAACTTAGTCTCAGTATAAGTAATTACTGCACAACATTGCTTGAGAGTAATTGTAAGCAGGAGTATTGCTCAGTTTACCAGCATGTGGTGCACCAAGCTCACTGTACCTTGGAATTAACATGGGGACAGTTTGTCTTCTATCTCTTGTAATCTGTGTTTGATTACAGCTGGGTTACATTGTATTTGTTGCTTCCATGAATTTGTTATTACGCTTTCTTTAGAACCAAATGATATCCTATTTTATTTATTCTTTTGTTTCCTTTACTTGCATTGCTTTCATACTTTCTTATTTCATTCTTGTTAGAAATATATTGAGCTTATCACCAAAAGTTCTAGAGTAGATTGTACATGTTCTATACATTGCATACCTGCAGTAAATCAGTAATAAAAACTAGTTTGGTGATTATTTGATGATTCAAGCAAATTCAGAAGAAAATTGATGTCTCAAATTAATATTAAAGTACATGTATACCCAATCTCTAACATCTCATAAAAGCTTTAACATGTTAATGACACTTTAAAAGTCATTTTCAGTATTTAGAAAATCTGCAGTTTTCATTAAAATAATACCTGGTACTCCTACCATGAAGGCCATTGTACAGGCACTTCCTTTTATAGGGTGACAATGTTATATATTTGTCTTTCCAATAATGCTTCTGCTTTGTCATCCTGTCATGCACTATGCCGAAGCACATTACCAGGTACTGTCCACTGTTATCACCATAAGGAAAACCGCACTGAGAAATGTTTCTGAAGTGCAGGTAGCTAGAAAGTGTCTGCAAATAGGCTGCATGAGATCCACAGTGCTAAGATAGAATAATGAAAAAGTGGAAGTAAAAACATGAAAAGACTGTGTAAGTCTCTTTTGCGATAAAAATCTTGTGTTGTCAATCGGCATTTTTTTTCTGTACACTGTGCCGCACATGTGCATCTCAGTACACAGACCTGGCATGCCGAGATAAAGTAACACTCGAGTGCATGCATGGAAGTTACGTTGTCGGGCTGGAGACTTAAAAGATGGATGCGAGGGAGCAGTGCAGCACTGGAGGAGATTGGTTTGCCAATTAAGTCTGCTATATTGTGCTAATATGCTGTGCATACTACAACATTATGGCTAAAAACCTCACCTACTTTTTTTTAACACTTCCGCTTTAAAATTGTATTTTATTAGAGAGAAAAAAAATTCATAATTGTTTGATACATAGCGCTTTTAGCAAAATGAATGTCATTCAGTTATGGCTTATGTGTATTTTTTTAACTCAAAACCCAATTAAAGTAAACAAATAAACACTAGATTAACCAATGCTGCAACAAAAAATGATATTTTAAGTGTTTTACTTGGTGATTCTTTTTCATTGAGCCCCAGTACAGAAGTCAATGCTCAGGCAGCAGGCTACAAATACAGACCACTGCTCTCTGTTTGGAATCTGTGGTCTCTGTGCAGAACTCTGACGTGGCCACAGCTAATTTGAGAGCTGTAATTGTGACTAAGCAGAAGGCCTAGAGAGCAGCGGTGTTTATCTGCAGCCCACTGCCCGGGCACAGGATATATACTGGCACTGAATACTAGTGATGAATAAAAAAGATTGTCAGCAAAAATATTTAAAGGAGAATTATGGGGAGAGTGAAATACACTCATCCCCACAGTTAGAGACGATGTGTGACACTGCAGCTGTCACATGGCTCTATAGATCGAGATGTGTCAGTCACCTCTCCCTGCAGGGATTCACCCCTCCCTTTTCTGTTGCTGCAGCGCTGAGTGGAGAGACAAATGGGGTGGGGGCGGACACAGATGGTTCTGGCTCTAGAGAGGCAGAGCCAGCTATCAATCAGGCAGCGGGGTGGATCCTGACAATATAGCCGGGATCCTTCCAGGCTGCGGGTGCGGCTCTGCGCTGTCAGCATATAGCAGGCAATAGTGGGTCACAGGAGGACATTAGTAAATGTCCTCCTGTGACCCTAAAGAGAACTACGGCCAAATAAGGTTTGGCCATAGTTCTCTTTTAAAATAGGCCATTTTGGTGCAGGCTCTGTTTATCTATGAATTGGGTTTTAAAATGTAATTGGGCTTTCAGTTATAAATAATTTCCCTTCTTTTTCTAAATCATCAAATAAGCACCAAAGCCATTTTTCATTACTGATTTATTGCAGGAATACAACATAAATGATCAAGCCTAGAACGTCCTGTAACCTTGAAGGACCTCGGCTTTCTAACATGTGGAAGATTGCAGTAGGGTTGTCCTCCATTACATTCTCTTTCCACACACTTAGATGATGGATTGCAGCACCAAACGATATGATGAAGAAAAGAATTGTTTGTGATTTGGATCAAACCAACTCAAGCTGTTCTAGTCGCCTCGAGCTATATAAAATCTAGCATGTATAACCAACTTATATTTAATGTACTACCATAGCAAACTTAGTTGGTCAACTTGTAAATTGTCTGTCCTGTATCTTCAAAAACCATTCCACCCTTCCACCTTTTCCACAGGCTTCCTTGCCACTGCAATGTGTTCATTAGATACATGCTTCATCCATTATTAGCAGTCCTCACAGTGACGCAGGGACTATTCCTGTTTTGAAATATTGAACGCGTTTCCAGTCTCATGCTGTGTGTGTGCGAGGACAGCCACAGAGAATCTGCCCCCTCCTTCCTTTCTCTGCCATCTTTCACAATCCATCTCTCTCCTCTCATAGCTGCGAGGCCTCATTGGGGATACATACATTAAGCCCTTTAAATCGTTTATAATAAATCTTTGTCTAAGGCTCATTTTGACAGTCTCTCTCTCTTTCCCTCTCGCTCTCTCTCTTTATCTGACCCTTTTAAAAGAGCTTCTTTTAAAAGAGAATCCTCAATAGTCAGTTAATCCACTGGGTGTACTGACAGAGAGCAGACAGAGAGAGACAAGAAAGGCAAAAAGATACAGCCCCAGGAAATATACACACACAACGCAGTGCATTTACTCAGAGCTGAAGCATGCAGACTGCTTATTAACCTATTTCCTGCTACTACTGCATCGCTTTACCTTTACTGTCATATACCAGTGCTTGGCCAATTTTTACTTAATGTGATCTTTCTCCATAGGCCACTGTGGCAGCAGAGAGGTTAAATGTTTTGAAGCCGCGCCACTTTGAAGTATTAGTAGCATACATATATGCTGCATTCACGGATTAAAAATATGAGCGTCCAGCCATGATGAAAAAGTGCTGTAAAAAGAGAACTCGATGTGTTAATTTACTTGAAGCAACACCAACTTTTAATTTGCATGATGTCTATGGAAGGTATAATCCAGTGGGTGTTTTTTGGCAGTTAGTGAGCACCTGCTGAAAAGGTGCTATGGGCACCACAAGAAGGAACTTCTGAGCCACTGGTTGGGGATTTCTTCCCCACATCGAGGTTTTTGTCATTTGATTTAATTCTCAATAATGTTGGACCTGTGCTGTAACTTGTATACTCTAAAGCAGAAGTGACCTACCTTTTACCTTGTGGGGCCCACTCAGGCACAATAAGTGGCACTAAGCCAAAACAGCCAGCATATTTGGAGACTTCTCAGTAAATTTGCATGAATACATTCCTGTAATGTCACAATAAATAGCAACATTAAAAATTTTCAGAAACTCTCCACCTTTTATCATTAAAAAGCCATCGTTGAGCTCTCATCTCCTCCAGTAATTTGACTGAAACATTGAAACTTTGTATGAAGTCACAAGGTGAGAGGCTGCGGCAGGGGCTGATCTGTGTAAACAAAAACCAGGAACTGCACAGGCACCTGAATTTTCATATGTCATCTCTGAGCCAGCATCTGGGTCCAGGTACTAGATCTTTGCTCTGGACGATGACCCTGTCCTTCTGGAGGGAAAAGCAGACAATGTAGACATTGTCAGGAGGAATAGTGTGATCCCTAAAAGGGAATTGATACCGTAAATTGTTAAAGCTGATTTCGGAACATGTGGTCTTTCCACAGATCCACACCTACTGATAACAATTTGTATATACCTCCCAACTTTCTGAGATGAGAAGAGGGACACCTTCCAGCACAATGTATTTACCACTGTGCAGTCATCTTCCCCTATTCATGTGCCAGACCCTCCATCACACTTGTTACTCTCCTCTTTTGACCCCGTCACCACAGAGGAGGCTACAAAGCTTCTCTCTGACACCCACCTGACCACTTGCCCCCTGGACCCTGTTACTTCACCGCTACTTCGGTCACCCTCATACTCAACCCTCAGGGGCAGGGCCCTCCTTACCATCTTGTCTTGAATTGTATTGTGATTGTAATGTCTGCCCTATTTTGTAAAGCGCTGCGCAAACTGTTGGCGCTATATAAATCCTGTATAATAATAATTTACACAATGGACCACACCGCCAATTATGCAGACCATAAAGTGCCACATCACCAGTTATGCAGACCATCAAGTGCCACACCACCAGTTATGCAGACCATTAATTTCCACACCACCAGTTATGCAGACCATTAAGTGCCACACCACTACTGCCACACCACCAATTATGCAGACCATTAAGTGCCACACCACCAGTTATGCAGACCATTAAGTGCCACACCACCAGTTATGCAGAACATTAAGTGCCACACCACCAGTTATGCAGACCATTAAGTGCATAACTGGTTATCAGTTAGCCCTGGGCAATCAGAGAGGGGAGGGTGGGGTATCCCTGCGGGGAGAGGATCAGGAAGTCAGCGATGACGGTGTGTTTACACTTATTTTCCAATCAATAGAGCCGACCTGTGACAGCTTTTTTTGTCACAGGTCGTCTTGAATTATGGGGATGAGTGTTTTTCACTCACCCCATCATTTTCCTTTTAAATATGCTTAGCAAATCCATTGGACTGTTAAAATTATACAAAACATACAGCATTTGTTATATAACACAGTGTGAGTTATGTTCATCTTGCTTAACCCCAAAGTGCTATGGATGTTGTAATAGTTGTTTACAACTGGCTTCAAATGCTAAATCCTACCAAGAGCATCTATATAAACAAAGAGCACAGATCATAAGTTTTGTGGTTTTTACAAACTTTGTCATATGTATTTGTTAAACTGCCCCAAATGTCACTTGTCCTGTAGTTGCTTCATGTCTCTTTTATTACATGCTGTTGACATAAAGTGATTGTAGATATTAGATGTCCTCATCCAAGTTCAATTTCAGTAGACTTTGACAGCTGGCTGCCTATGGATACAAAAGACTGCTACAGATATCTTCAAAACAGATTTATTAGAGGGGGGTCTGTTTGTAGGGTTGGCCGTCAATGGCTCATTCTCCTGTGTACTTGCAAAAGTGACCAGAGGACCTACCTTTAAAACACAATTTAGCATGTGTGAGCCCGGTAAAATAAAGATCTTTAGTGTTTGGATTATTTTTCAGCGGTGGTGTAATGCCTGTAGAGGCTGTTTGATTATCTTGTTGGTAAAATCTCAGATTATACAATGTGATGATTAGACTTAAAGGAGAACTATGACATGAGTGATTTCCACTCATCTCATAGTTCTAAGCCGACCTGTGACAATGAGTCTGTCACAGGTCGGCTCAGTAGAACGGGAGGTGAGGGAACACATACCGGATTCCCTCACCTCTCGATCCTGTCACGGCTCTCTGCCGTGACAAGGGGAGGGGCTGCATTCCCCTCTCACCGATCCGATCTGCCAGCGCTGACTGGAGGAACGGACGGGGGAGGGGGCGGGTACAGCTGGCTCTGCCTCTAGATAGGCAGAGCCAGCTGTCACTCACGCAGCTGGGCGGATCCCGTCAAAAGAGTCGTGATCCGTCCCGGCTGCGGCGTCTTAGTATACCGCGAGCTGTAGCTCGCGGTATACTGAGCTTAGGGTAACGGGAGGACGCTAGTTTGTGTCCTCCCGTTACCCTTTGGAGAACTATGGGGAAAAACACTGACCCCATAGTTCTCCTTTAATCAGCTGTTCCGTCTGACTTTTTTCAATAACTGGATTTTTACTGTAGTGTATGTGCTTAAAGACTTGTGAAACCACAGCTATTTCACAGTTATCTGCGTTCTTTGAATTATTAGCACCAATGTTTTTTTCAGTGTGGATTGTGATCCATACATGTCGGTGCCCCATAACTAATGCACACTAACAGTTGGTGCCAATAATATTGAGAGAAATTGAATTGAAGGTAAATTGATTTGAAGGTCAGGGTGGGCACATACACAGTTATGATGCTGACGTTATATACTTCCCAACTTTCTGAGATGACAAAGGGTGACACCTTTAAGCTCAGTTTATATAGACAAAGGATATACTGCTGCCAGGCCCCCAGTTAAGTGAACCACGAAGAATTATTATGCAATAAAAGATTGATTAAAATCACAATTTTTTTTTCCTCACCATAACTTTTCCTATATACTGGCTTTTCAAAGTAATAAATGCAATACTTTAGAGGTTGGATGAAAAGTTTTTTCCTGTAGTATTTGGTAATTAGATATTCAAATAGTCAAAGACAACTTAATAGGAAAGAGGTAAATAGGAACGGTGGGATTTGGCTCAGAAGAGGGTTGGGTGCTCTGATTTGGGAGCCAGTTTTTCCTGCTTTTACATTTGACTGAATCTGAAATGTGTCTCCACACAATCTTATATTCTCAGCCCTGGCTGCCAATATGGGTTCACTGTTTAGTCCTCTTGCTAAAAAAAAAGACAACAACTATACAATAAAAGGAGTCTGTACTGAGAGAAATCTGAGAGCTGCTATTGTCATTCAATATTTTCAGAGTCACTGACCAAGAACAAGCACGCTAGTGAAGTCAAAGCAAAGCCAAAATGTTTCATTTGCATACTCGTTCCAGGTCAATAACACAAAAAGTATTGAAGCCATTAGATCAGTATGACAGCCAGGCAACCAACATTTTCAAAAGAAGAGGTCAGCAATGGCTTCCTCATATTTTCCCAGTACATTGTTTCTTCAAAACATGCTCCCTTGCAATCTAGCCGCTTAGAAACCTATGAACCTACAGCCAGAGGCTTGAACAGTTTTCCTGTAGCATTAGTTAGTACGTGCAGTGTTTTCCGATCTGTCCTGGCCCACCCCATCGCGAAGCTCCTATGATCCTGTTCTCTGCTGAAGCCAAGCATCGGATCCTAGAACCAGCTGGATCTGAAGCCGACACTTCAGTTTTTGATCTTACAGCTTTTGATTAGAAATAATGAGCTTGTTTCATTCAAAATGGGAGCCCTGTGATAAAAGAAATAGGTTTGATTCCACTGGATTAGAGAGCAAAATGATTTGTCATATAGGCGGGTGCTTAACCCCAACTCATGCCATTAACATCCTCTTATGGTTAACCGTTTGCTTCCAGGCAGACTAGCACTAGTGTAATGAAACATAATCTGCAGACCATTTCAGTGTGAGATTGTTCTGTATTATTTAGACATCGGTATGGTAGGAATTTCGTTTTAATCGGTTTGCCATTTAAGAGACTGTGGGGTTGATTTACTAAAGGAAATAAGCTGTTCACTTTGCAAGGGATGTTTCCTCTAGCTTAGTAAATAAGGTGAAGCTCTGCTGACTTCCATCACCCAATCTTGTGACAGCAAAAATGCAGTTTTTTTATGTTCCTTGCACATAATTGGCTATTTTTTTCAAAGTGAACTTTCATCACATTCACTAGGATAAGAGAAACTTCCCAGCAAAGTGCAAATTCCCCTGCAAAGTAAACAGCCTATCTTCCTAAAGTACAGATATGTAGAGGTGCTTGCATGTACCTGCAGCAGCCAGATCCTGCGCCATAGTGTTAGGCCAAAAGAAATGTGAAGGGGTGGGATTTGGCAGTAAGCCTCAACACTAGCTGGAAATGTCAGAGCATTGCATGTTAGACAGGCCTGGTAGCTGCCGGCTTTTTGAAGCTTCTGCACATATGTGCAAGCATGCATTTTATACCTATAAGCAGTTTTCTTGTTTTTCTATGGGATACCAAGTCCCCTAGGTGCTCTAGTAGAATCAATTGCTTGTCTGGGCATGTGGAACAACAGTAGTGTGTTTGGGTATCTAATTAGAAATTTTTCAACTAGTTTTTTACACAATAAACTGAAAACAGTTATTCAACAAACAACAATCTGGCACTTAATAAAATGCTTTACACAAATGGAACAAATATGTGCAAAAAAAATAAAATGAATCATGTAGTCCTTAATATGTTATTACTGTAACCTTAGATTTATTACCTGCTTGTGTCACAAAAGCGAATAGCTCTATTCAAAATGCTTCAGACACTTTGCTTGGGAAAGGAAGTGAACTCCAGTAGCTCATTGCTTTCAGAGTGATTTATAGCAACAATGGACAGTCCTTGAACAGGGTTCCAGCAATAGCCACACTACTTCTCTCCACTTTTGAAAAGTGCTTTGGTGTGAGTTCCTATATCATGGTAGGTGGTCAGGCTGGGGAAGTAGCAGTCTAGTTCCATCAACTTACCCTTAAAGGTTGATCAGGTGCAGTTTTTATTCATACTAGCAAAAGTGTTCCCATTCCAGAACACGCAGGCTTGGGGTGGTTGGATCATAGGTTGGGGCTTGCAGGTGCTGCGGTGAGAGCAGGGTGGGAGGTTAGGTTCAGGGGCATTGAGAATAAAAGGGGCGCACTTCCAGCAGGCATAGAGTGACAGGGAGCATGGAGTGGGAGTGAGTGGAAGCGTGCACAATCTTGGTGAGAAAATGGGTACATGTGCAATGGTGAAGGGGTGCACATCTCTGGTAGTAAGAAGTGGGGTGCAGGTGCAGTGTTGAAGGGGTCACTTAGTGCAAGTATGAGATGGGTAAAGAGCCAATGGTGAAGGGGTGCACATCTCTTGTAGTAAGAAGGGGGGGTGCAGGTGCAGTGTTGAAGGGGTCACTTAGTGCAAGCATGAGATGGGTAAAGAGCCTACAGGTGAGGTCGTGGTAGTAAAGTTGCAGTAGTCGGCAGGTGTATGATGAAAGCGTAGAGATGCAGTGTAGTGAGGGTGGCCAGCTTGTGCAGACATGGAGTGAGGGCACTGGAAAGCATGCACAGTACAGTTGACAGAGGCAGGGACTAAACAGAGGGGGGAGGGTGTTCAGGCATTGGGTGAATGGTTGGAGGGTTTGTACATGCATTGGTGAAACCTGAGGAGGGGGCAGGCAGACATGGGATGGAGGTTTGCACAGGCATAGTAGTAAGACAATGGTAGGATTCAGGTGCATTGGTGAGACAGGGTACAGGTTCAGTGGTGGAGAGGGAGTGCAGGCATGGTGGGTGATGAGAGAAAGAGTATGCATGTGTGGAAGGTGGTGAGAGAAGCAGGAGTACAGGGGGG
>NW_017307087.1:316264-338871 GCF_000935625.1 Nanorana parkeri
GGGTTCGATCATAGTATGGGTGGGTGTCTGGTGTCTGGTTGACATGCGGGGGGCAGCTTGACATTGCATTAGTGGAAGTGGTAATTGGCCAATAGAGCAGAAAAGGTGGGCGGTGGAAAGGTAGGAGGAGAACAACTTGCACTGCAGACATAACAAAACTTTAACTTGGGTGTTATCTCCAGAGATAAAACAAATCTATGCTGGGGAAACAGTATTATGGCACATTATATTGGAGGACAAAGAGAGTGCAATACTTTTTAGCATGTATATATGAAAATGGTTTAATGGACAGGATATGTATCTAAGTGCTTCTCTTAATATTAAACAGATATTGCTTTTCCCACAGAACTCTGATAGGGAAACCACTTTGGATAAAGCAGATGACCTTACAATCAAAACTGTCATCAATGTGACTTGCTGTACTGGCTTATGTTGACTTTGTAATATTGTATGGACTATAACCTCTAACCTTCTCTTTTAGTGGAGTCCTCCAGCCCTGGAATTCTCCCTCAGGACAACTCTTTCGAAAGGTCTTTCTTCATTCGGATGAAATCTACACTGACTAAGAGAGGCGTGCATATAAAATCCTCGGGGTACAAGGTGAGTTACATACTGACTGCAGTGTAAAATACAGACTACAACTCAAAGACTTCCCCGCATTGCCAACAAGCTACATGAAGTCTGGAGAATCTATTCTACTGCACATGTTACATCATAACTGACTGGTCATCTTGGAAGACTTCTGCGTTTGGTAATGAATAGCTATCGCAGTTAGAGACCCTTTTTCAGTTAACAAAATCAGGTAACACAACCAGACTAAAAAAAGAAAACAATTTGGATCTTACTGAGCAGGTTGGCATTGCATGATAGGGACCACATGGATTTTGCTACTTAAAATGTCAGTTAACCAGAAAAAACGTGCTGTTTTAGTTTCAGGTAAAGCCTGAAGTAGCCTGGCCCTACTTCAAATATGCCTTATACTCCAAAAGCAAGATCTTCCTGCCAAAAATCTGACTTTGTCCAGCAGGGAGTTCTGGGTGTTCCTGCCCACCTCTGCATATTTCAGCACTTCTTGTTCCATTCTTCATAATATAAAATATATACAAAATCCAACATGGTGTTTGGAAACCCGACATAATGGTTACAGCAGGTGTGCAGATCCATGAACTCAAGCAAAGATGTCTTACTATTAGAATCTGACTTAAGCTAGCAGTTTAAGAGGGAAGTCAGCAATGACACCCTATACATTTGGACTACACAATTGATTAAAGATAGAGTTTAACCTTTTAATGCAGGGGTAGCCAAACTCCGTCCCTCCAGCTGTGGTGAAACTACAAATACCATGATGCATCTCTCTCCGGGAGTCATGTCGGTGGCTGTGAGAATCTTGCAATGCCTCAGGGGATTTGTAGTTCCACCACAGTTGGAGGGTCAGAGTTTGGCTACCCCTGTTTTAATACAATTTAACTGTTGACATTTATAGTAGTTTTACAGTGATTTAGTGACTGCAAATGAGATGACAAACACCAAGTGGTTGAAACTCACCTATGTAACCCTAGGCTTAGTTTTTCTGACTTCCTGCTGAAGCTGTCTATCTACTGGTCGAATTTCAACCAGAGTGTGGCCTAGTCAGTATCCGTTTGCCGGACAAAGGCAATTTTTAAATCGACTTTTGTCAAAGGAGTTGCTCTGAAAATTCTGGCCCAAGCAGCGACTGCAGCCAGTCAACTGTCACTGTTTGGGCGTTCTGACAGCGGCAGACCCACCAGTGTCAGAATACATAATCCGGGGTTAGGGGCATTCGGGGGATTCCCCCAGCATTTTTTTCTTGTTCAGCCCTTATCAGTGTGTGGTCAGCCTAACTCTCATCCCCCTCCCCTACTTTGTCATGGCAGATTAAAATAGCAGTACCAGTCCTGCATACATTAGAATAAAGTATATGGGAGGGAGGAATAACAGTACATACATGTTGCAGAGCAGTAATTGCTTTAATGTGACACTGATACCTTTCCCAGGCAGGCCATAGTGACAGTGTCTATACAAAAGGGTCACCCAAACCCCTAATACTCAACTTACTAGTGCTTCAGTAGCCAGCACTAAAATCCCCCATAGAGAATGGTGATGTCTCCACCTCTGTTATTTGACAGTGTTTAGGCCTATTTATTGTCTGCTAGACCCAAGCACTGTCATATCGGGGGAGGTCATCAGGGGGGAGTATGGCATCGTCTATTCAAAGGAAAGGTTTCCTGAAAGAAACATGGAGCATTGCTGCATCTCATTCTTCATATGCTGGTTGCCTGGCTATAATTCTAACTCTCTTGTTTCAACAAATGGTGTCACTGACCTGGAACAAAGATGCAGCTAAGGAATTTTGACTTTGCTCTGACTTTCCAATGCAGTGACTCAAGCAGGTCATACACGGTCAAACTTTGACTGTTTGATGCTGGTTTCAAACACCCCGCTCAACAAAAGTCGACTTTTCAATTGACTTTGTCGATCGAATCATCTGCAGTCACGGTTTGGTTTTTCTGACCAGAATACAATAGCCGGCAGGAGCGGATTGAGTGGGAATTGAGTCATTCCTCTTGTTCTGGTGTATGGCTAGCTTCAGTATTTAATCCAGTTAGTGTAAAAGCCAGGCAATTGGCATCTTAAGAAGGAGGCCAGCAACAGCTGTCACCATGTTTCTTTTAGGAAATATGTACTTTTAATATATAACAGCCAATCAGAGACCAACATGCGATGGTTCTGATCTACAAATGCTAATTAGTGATGGGTGGTGACGATGAGCATATTTCATTTAATGATTTGATTATAAACATGCAGATTTGTCTAACTTGCAGAGAATCCTACAATTCATGAATCACAACTGCCCACATTTCTGAATTACACGATTCTCCACACATCAGACAGATCTGTACATGCTAATATTGAGGTAAATAAAACACTTTTCATGATTTGATTATTACTAATGGTCAGCTTCCTCGTATTATTAAATAAAGCACATCTATTACATGAATTATGTTATTATGAGCTATGGTAAATTTGTCATTGAACAGCTGCTTATCTGAATATTAATCTACACATGGAAGCTTGTCATTCGTTTCATTTCTCTGTTTGATTTTCATGTCTGTTTTCATTTTGTTCCATCTTTTTCCATTTTGCTGCCTGTTTCCTTAACCAGTTAGGAACGTCAGAACAAACAAGAGAAGTCAGAGTCTGTCACGTGTAAGAAAAACTCTGAGTATACAAGTCTTTTTACCTCATGGGGGAGTGAAAGGAACTGAGGAAAAATACACTGAGCCTTCGTCCCACACCCCCTTCCTCTGCCCTGCTCCCTCTGTCCTCCCTCTGCTTTGCTTTTCAACTTCAAGGCCTTCATGTTGCTTCCAAATTGTGTCTGGGAGAGAATTCCCCCCCAGGCTGCCTACAATCTAAAGGTGTCTTTGAAGAGCCTCAGTGTATAAAGAATCCGGATGGTTCCTCTCTCCTGAGGCAGGAGAAGATAAAAAAAAAAGAGAAGAGCAATCATACTTCTCTGGCATGGAGACCGCAAGAACACAGAATGGGCCCCATATCCTATCCTACAACTTTACATTTAAACTTATGGGGATTGTCAGTATAGAGATGAGATTATTATTGCCCTTTGCAGTAAGAAAAGAAAGTTGGCTTGTCCTATTACGTGTGCGCTGTGTGTGCCATACTGGTCACAAGCCTAAGTAGACAAATGTGTGAGTGCTTATTTCATTTCGGGGTTTTGTATAGTGCTGACTTATTGCATTAGCTAGCTAGCAGGAGTAGTCTTGAGATATACTGTATATAGTTGATTTGATACACTTTGTTGGTTGGTTTCATTTTATATAGCAATGCTTAGTCACTGTAAACCTATAGCAGCCCATGTACTGTCCATTTTCTTGAGTCAGATAAGTGCAACATGAATTCTGATTGGTTGCTTGTCTTGTGCCTTTGGGAGTCACTCTTATTCTCTTATGAGCAGTAGACAATATATGATATATGTTTGTATCTGATCTATTTGTAGTGGTAGGTTAAGATTAGTGTTGGAGGCTGTTCTGGTGATTTGGGTGTTTAATGATAGTTTTGAGTCCTGTATAGTTCTGCACTTAATTCTGCCTTCCTACCACCCACCCCAACACCCTTCCAGGCCCACTGCATGGCTATCAACCCTGCTGCTTTCTCCCTGGTCCTCTCCCACATTTCACCTGCCCATTTGGCTGTTAGTCAGGAGACTGGGTAATGCCTTCTGCCCCTGACTGACAGGATGCCACAGGTTCTGCCCAGCCCTAGGGCATGGCAGTTGCAGCAGAGGAGGCAAGAAGAGTGGACTTTCTGCTCTCAGTTCAATGTTAACATTTATTGGAAAGCATTGGAAGACAGGGGATTGACTTTGCTTGTTTCCTAGACTTGTTATTTTTTTTCCGAGAACCCCAACCAGTGATCAGGAAGACATGAAAGCTTACTAATGGGGTGTAGGTTACAAATCGCTAGTCACAGCCACTTTGGCATTACACAGTAACTATACAGTCAACACTGTTCTACTACTGTTTGTCACATATAGGAAAGATCTGCAACTCACTACTTGGATCATAATTTCAGTAATTTCAATTAGAAAATGATACATGAGATAAAGCAAACATAAAGGAGCTGGAGCCCTCACTGGCTGATGAAGGGTTAATTGAGTTCTCCCAGTTTTATCGGTTAAGGTCATAGGAAGGGGAGCTGGTTCCTGACGTTGTGTGTACCTCCGCTCTCCCCCCCTGCTTTCAGTGTCATATTAGATTTAGCTGCTGAAATATATAAAAGTACCACAGGAGTCTCTGATGTGTTTCTTGCCATGAGCGATCCAGCAGCAAAACTCCCCACATGTGTCAAAGAGGACTCTGCTCACTCTATTATGCCGTTCTTCGGATGATTCAGGCTGTGGTACCCTGCCTCCTACTGACCAGACCTTTTTATTTCTCGGCTTCCTTCTTCCCTGATTTTTTTTCTTATTGCTTGCCCTTTGCTTTGTTTTTGCTTGCTTTGTTCATTCTCATTCTGACTGTTTCTTGCCTTTCATTTTTGGATATTGTGTATATGTTTCTCCTCCTTGTATCTCCCTATTTACAGCTTCCGCTTCATCCATGTTTCTTTCATGTGTATACAAAGTATATCTTTTGCTTCTTCATTGTGTCCCCCTTCCATCCATCTGCCCTTTTATGTATCCCTTTTCTCTCTCTTTTTGTCTTCTCCCATCCCTCTGTCTCTCTCACTCCCTTTCTGTGAATCATTCCTTCTCTTTCTCAGAAATGGTTATCTGTTACCAGGTTCAGGATGGCAAATCAGTTTAAGAGAAAGCATACGTACTGATGTAAGCTCCCATGAGCAACTGAAACTCACAGAATCTTGCACCAATCATACACTCATTCAGTTCTCTTTAATAAAACAGCAAATGTATTTTAGTCTGTATATACCATGTTTTAGACCTCTTTATTAAACATAGAAACATGGAAGAGTGATGGCAGAAAAATCCCAAGTGATCCCTCAAGTCTACTCATTTTTTATTTGTGAAACGTTATGCCTTAGTATGTATCTGCATTTGTCCCAAGCATATCTACAGTCATATACTGACTAGACCCAGGTCTAAAAATCTAGAAGCCAGGACTATGCAATCTGCATTTGACTATATAGGTAACTGAAAGATACATAGCTAAGAAATACTTAAAAGAAAAACAATTGTTCTGTTAATTCTGAACAGACTTTATTTTAACAATAAAATTAACAATAAAAATACAGACTATTACTTTACCAGAGAACAACTTTCCCTTAACTTCCTGCCACTCAACAGGAAGTGAGTAGATATATTTCCAATGTGAGGGAAGTTCTCTCGTAGACAGTTCTCGCTGGAATAAGAGTCCTCATTGGAAGATTTCCCTATTATTCCAGTTCTGGTAGAAACTCAAAATTTTGGCTTTACCCTCCTTCCCAGTAACATTGGCGATCATGACAGTTAGAGAGAATGAATCTCCCTGATAGGGACAGAGACAGCAGTATAAATCTTAGTGTTTTTAACCTCTTACCATACTATTTCAATCTAAAAAACTTTTACCTTTGGTTATATTTGAGGCATCACCAGTAATATTTGTTTACTGGACCCAGTTGACTTACCTTAAGCAGTGTGCTGTGTTTCAAATTTACCAGCTGTCAAGACTAAGTAGGTCCCTGTTGGAGGCAGTGTCCGGCAGTCTCCTCTGGGGTTGGGGAGACCGCCGGACACTGCCTCCACATCTTTTTAAACTTCCTGCTATCATGGTCGTAGGAGACACTGACCCGTAGGATAAAAGGACTCTATAGAGTCCCCCACTTGTGTTTTGCTTTATTCCAGGAATTACAGCACTGCCTCGTACAACTCTTGCACACACAAAATTGAGTCAGCTCCCTTATTGCTCAGATTAGGAAGTCTTCTTCCTACAGCTTCATGTTCACCTTTTCCCTTCCTACCCCAAGAATGACCAGTTCCTGCTGTCTCCCTTTGTTTTATTCCTTTCACCTTTTATGTTTCCTGTATCTTATCAATATCTTTTTGTAAGTGAAGTTTACAGAACTCGACACAGTCATCTAAATTATGTTTAACTGAAGAGCTATAGATGGGAAATAGGATCGCCTTCCACCTGCTGGTGATACCTCTAGTGATGTACCCCAGAATTGTATTCACTTTCCCCACTGCCAGGCCACGCTTTTTGCTCATTCTGCATGTGGGACCGTATCAAATGCTTTGCTGAAATCAAGATAGGCCATGTTCCTCCCTGGTCAAAAACATTTGTGATTATAGTCAAGAAAATTCAATCAGATTAGTCTGACATGATGTGTCCTTAGTAAAGCCATGCTTCTTTGGGTCCAGCACGTTGTGTGTTTTAAATGATCATTGATCCTTTTTTTAGGAGTAATTCTAATAATTTTACTACTACAAATGGTAAACGCCCTGACTTGTACTTGCAGGCTTTTTCCTTACTACCCTCATTCTGGGTAAGTACAATATTAGCTGTCCGCCAGTCATCAGAAACCTCTCCTTTTAGAAGTGACTGATTATAAAGATCAGTTAATGGTCCAACAACTATACTTCAAAGTTTTTTTAGTACTCTGGGATGAAGACTATCAGGACCCATTGGTTTATTAAGCTTTAAGCAAGTAAGTTAATTTGCTGCCTCTCTTTCTAGAAACCCTGCCAATGATCCTTCACCACTAGAACCAATATGATTCTCCAACTTGTTTGTTGGTGTCATTTACTTTTGAGAACACTGAAAAAAGTTATTGTTTAAATGGTTTGCTACTTCCTAGTCTTCCTCAAAATAAGTGTCGTATCCAGTTTTAATTTTTGTGATCCCATAGTATGTTTTTTTTTCCTTCCAGTGTGGTCTCCCTCCTCCTTTTAAAGTAAGCTCAATTTGTCTGCACTAAAGAAATGTTTTTAAATACTGGGGTCCTTTTTATTACATAGTACATTTTAATACAAAGGTGAATATGCCCATCATCTGATTAGTTGCTTCTGCCGTTGTACTCTAACCTTTTAATTAATTTTTTAGAAATTCACCCATTTCAGCACAATTTGTCCTTTTGAAAAACGTCTCTTCCTTTTGTACATGCTCTGACTGCTTATTCCCATTCAGCACTGTCTTTTTCATTGTCTTCATTTTGTTTTTTATACATTTTCTTATTGTGTTTAGATATGTTCCTACATTGTGAAGTATAACTGTATGTATATGTTTAGAGCAGCGGTTCTCAACCTGTGGGTCGCGACCCAAAAGTGGGTCGCCGCCCCTTCTTGAGTGGGTCGCGGCAGTGTTGGTCACTCCCCAGCCGCCTGATGTCGCTGCAGCAGTCAGCGGGGAGGAGCAGAGAGAGGGATGCGTGTGGAATGACACGTGATCAGTAGGTGAGGAGGTTCCCTTCCCGCCGATACTGCTTCACTAACTACCATGGGCCGTCTGTATCATTCGGCAAGGAGGGGGCCCATCAATGCAGGAATGCTGGCTGTGTTCGGTGTCTCGGCTTCCATTGTCTGCTTCATCCACTCTGCACACTTAACTTTCCCGTGCGCTGTCACCAGGCTCCGCTGTAAATGAGCAGCATGTCCTGCCCTGAGAGCCGCTCCGACCCCTCTAATCCCGGCCACTTATTTCTGCTGCTGGCTGCTGTGCCTATTAAGGAGGCAGAACCGGCACTCTAATCATGGGGCTGCAGCCCTTGGAGTTCAGGCACACAAGGCAGAGCTGGACAGATACAATAAGTGCATCAAGGACCTGGTGAAAGAAGGACCTAATTGCTGCCAGTGAGCGAGACCTGGCACAGGGAGAAGGATGGCACAGTAGGGGGGGGGATAGGACAGGACAGTGAGGGAAGGATGGCACAGTACAGGGGGGAAGTATGGGACAGGACATTGGGACATGGCAGTATGGGGGGGGGATGGTACAGGATGGGGGGTGAGGTTGGCACAGTACAAAGTGGAAGGATGAATAGGAGGGAGGGTGGTACAATTCAGGGGGTAGGATGGTACAGTACACAGGTAAAGGATGGCATAGGACAGGGTGGAGGGCAGCACCATTCTGTTTACTATGCGATTGACATTGTGTAGTTTTGCTTCACCTCTGCTGTACGCCGCACAACCTCTCCCTTTTTTGGGATGCTGTGGTGGAGAGGGGAATTGCATGGTGGGTGCAGGGCAAGTAGGTGGTGTGGCGGGTAGGGGACGTGGCTTGGGGGTAGGGGTGAAAAATGGCCCAGAAAAATGTTTGCTCAGGGTCCAATAAATATTAAAAGGCTGCCCTGCTGACCACTTCAGAGATTTTACTGACTGCCGCTCAGTGTTAAGCTTAATTTTAATGCTAATTCTGGGGACCTTAAAATGGTTAATTAGGACTGACTTGTAACCTGCTCTTCAACATGCAGCGGCTGTGTCATCTCTAAATTTTACCTTTGGGGGTCACCACAACTTGGCAAATGTTCCAAGGGGTCCCGGCCCTAGAAAGGTTGAGAACCACTGGTTTAGAGGGTACAGCTGCCTATACAGGTAGAGATTCTAAAATTAAAACTCAGATTTTGAAATGCATGGGATGACAGAAGCCAGATTAAAACAGTCCACCTTTATCTGCCATCATAGAGAACAGTGCTGAAGGTCTCTCTTTATGTTTCTTTAGAGCTACCATCTTACATTGTTTCATTGTATGTGGAATCTTTATAAGTGGCTTCTAAGTATTCAGCAGTACATGAAGTGCGTAATGAATGCAACACCTGATTGAATGGCCCCAGCTACTGCCCTCTTGGGTGCCAAATTCATCACTAGCTCCTGTATTCTCGGATGTGAATTATACATCGAATATCCATCTGTGATGACTGTTGTAAGACATTGTTTCTAAAATCCTGTGCCAATAGTCATGGAAATAACTTGCTAGATCTCTACTGGACATTAATATATGACATAGTAGATGTAATGGTGATCTATTTAATGAGCTTGCAGCCTCCTTAGTAACATAAATGCCCTCCACAGACTGCATACTATCAGGCTCATGCTCATGGGCATTCTCGGTGCGATATTTTAAGGGGTTTGCTTTATCATCTGCACTTTTTTCCCCAACTCCGACGGTGCTTAGTGTATTTGCTTTGGGGGAAATACTGTTGAAATGTAGGGTACCGCTCAACAGTGTATTTCACTTTCTGGCTTCATCAAATGCTAATATTGTCTGAGTTTATGGACATGACAAACCCTCATGAAATAATTCCCTTATTTTCTAGCTACTGAGGCAGTTGATGTGTCTTTTCATGTTTTCCAGGTGATTCATGTAACTGGACGTCTGCGTCTCCGTGTGTCTTTGTCTCATGGGCGTACTGGGCCAGGACAGGTGATGGGTTTAGTAGTTGTGGCTCATGCTCTCCCTCCCCCAACCATCAATGAAGTCCGCATTGACTGCCACATGTTTGTAACACGTGTCAACATGGACCTCAATATTATATACTGTGAAAATAGGTAGGTGACCTTATCAGAGTACTGGCCTCATTATGAGAACACATTGATTTTTTTCTAAAACACTGATACATTTTTCCCAAGAAGGACCATTGTACAGTACAATATATCTATAAATAGAAAGCTGCAGTGTATTAAGGTCAGCCCACTAGAATGTACCTAATATTTATAAAAGTACACCACATTCACAAATCCTTGTCTGCAAAATGCATCTACCAGTGGTCCAATGGTACAGTGTAAACAACACAATACTCCAGTGGTTATCAAACCTAAGAGTGTTCCTCATTAACGTGACACTAAACTCAGGAGGTAAATCTTAAAAATACATTCAAGTACCTCAACTATCAACAAAAATGTATCTTATTTGTGTATCACTCGGCTGTAGATCCTCAAATCATTTCTGAATTGGTGCTGACACTGTCCTTCCTTCTGGAGGGTGGCTACTTTTGTTTCCCATTGTCCCTGTGTGTGCTGTAATGTAGCCACCGCTCCAAGCTCACTCCTGTGATGGACTACAATCTCAATACAAACTAGTCAAGGAGTGAGCTTGGAGCAGTGACTACTTTACAGCACACACAGGGACCATGGGGAACAAAAGTCTCAGCACCAATTCAGAGATGATTTGATGATCTACACCTGAGTGATGCACAAATAAGATACATTTTGGTTAATAGTTAAGGTACTTGAATGTATTTTTAAGGTTTAACTCCTGAGTTTAGTGTCAGGGCAAAAAAAATGCTATACATGCACATTTCTCCATGTTTTAACACTTTAAAGACCCTGTGAGTACAGAAATACCTGTTGATCTGTCAGAAATGCACTCAGCTCCTACTTTCCTCTTGTGGAATGACACAAAATACCCTTTTGTGGGCTAAAATTGCAAGAATTGTTTTCAAACATGCCCAGTTGTTTGTTGTTAAACGTCCGAATCCCACCCATTCTTCTCATCTCCACATTATAGGGATTGTTCTGTAGCCCATGATAAGGACTGGTAGGACACCTTGAGATAACACAGGAAGTGTGCACAGGACAGCTCTAAATTCCTGGCAACAACCAGCGAATAAAATGCTTTCAGTGGGATATTTAACAGACTGCAAGGGGGCAAAGAAGTTATTTGTTTGGGTTTACATACAGTTCCATCCTGCACCAAGAACTTCCAGCACTCTACAAAGTAAAGCACTTTACAAAGTAAAGACAGAAAGGTTCCCTTTGGCTAACATGTACACGAGTTAGGTAAGAGACTCCTCATTTAGTCAGCTTCCAATATAAAAACATAACATGGAGCTGAACAGCCTACAACAATCTGCATCCCAGTTTTAAGCCAAATAATCAAAATTGTGATGGAAACTGATCTAAACCGGCACAGCACCCATCTAAAGGCATTCTTGATTGATTTCCACCCCAATTTCTATGAGCTGATCGTTCATAACTGGGAAACAGCCGGAACGGCATGTGGCAGATTGCTGTGGACTGCTTAATTCCATGCAGTTATGTGTTGAATCAAAAGCGGATGGAAAACTTCAGCCAACAATTATATTTAAACCTGGTTTGACAAATAACAGCTGGAAAGGTAAAAGCATTATTCTGATTGGCTCCTGTGGAGAGATCCCACCAGTTCTTAATGCGGGCACATTAATATACCCTGCACATGTTATGAAACCACAGAATTCCATCGTTGCTTGCAAAGAGCGAGAGACAGGAGGGGGATGAGACTTAAGGGTTGATTTCCTAAAGAAAAATAGACTGTTCACTTTGCAAGGGAATTTTCCCTTAGCTTAGTGAATGAGGTGAAAATTCAATTTGCTAAGTGATCTACTTATTTGCATTCAGTAAATCAACCCCTACATGTCACTATGTGGAGGAGTCTGCAGCTGAGCTCCACTTGTCAAGAAATAAGGAAAAACCTTTACTGCAGTGCAAGTGACCGGATATACTGAAAAGAGAACTACGGGGTAAGTGTTTTTCCCCATAGTTCTCTTTAGGGTCACGGGAGGACATATACTAACCTCCTCCCGTGACCCAAAGCTCAGTATATAGGGAGCTATTGCCTGTGATATACTGAGACCGCCACAGCCGGGACAGATCCCAACAATACTGTGGAGATACATCCAGCTGCGTGAGTGACAGCTGGCTCGGCCTATCTAGCGGCAGAGCCAGCTGTGCCCGCCCCTTTCCCTGTTTGTTCCTCCAGTCAGCGCTGGAGGAGAGGAGAGGGGAGGGGGGATCCCTGCGGAGAGCGGTAACTGACAGTCACCGCTCACTGCAGAGAGGCGATCGGGAAGTGAGTGGATCGGCTGCATGTTTCTGTTCACTTCCTGATCAATAGAGCCGACCTGTGACAGCTTCTTTGTCACCGGCCAGCTCTAACTATGAGGATGAGTAGAAATCACTCACCTCATAGTTCTCCTACTAGGAAGTGAAGACAAAGTTATGTCAGCACTCAGAATCATACTTCAAGTTCAAGTCAGCAACTCAAACTATGGAAACCAGAGGATCAGGGTGACAGCCAGGGAAATAGTACTTTCATAAGGGATTGGCATTGGCAGCCTCTATTTCTTTCGAGACAGTGTTGATTGAACATACCTGACATGCTGCATGCTCAATGCCCTACACATAAAAGACAAATATATATTGCTTTATATATATTTTACACTTGTGTTCTGTGATGGATGGTACTCCCATTTCCGAGCAATACTCGGTGTAGGTTATCACTATACAGAAAGATAATTAACCACTGGGTGGCACTGTTGTACTGATTTCTATGTAGGGTGTATTTTAGCTTTCATGACAAATAAAATTCATTTCAGTACAGCGCTGCATGACGGAATAAATGTCAGTTAAAGTACCGCAGCGCTGAATACTGAAAAATGGCCTGGATGGGAAGGGGGTTTAACACCGCGGATGTCAACTGGTTAATAAACACAAGACACCAATGCAGTCAAATCAACTTTTGTGTTTATGGAACATTTAATTAAGAAAAGGAAATGTGAACTTACTGAACACTTAAGTATCACTTTGACTATTAGTACCTTTAGACCGTAACCAGCTGGCATAATGTTTTTAAAAAAAAGTAGTTGTTCTAATTGAACTAAAGAAGTTATCAGTTAAAGTATGGCCAGCTGATATTTAAGAGCCATGAGGGCCCATTCACACCAATTGCTGTGCGTTCTAGAGTGCCAGCTACTGGAACGCACAGCAATCACTCACTAAACTTCCCCCTTTGTTCTGGGATAGGAGGGGGCGTAGCGGTGGATTGAAGTCAATGGCACTGCAGCCACGCCCGCAGTGTGATCGGACACGTGGCAAAACATTGCCTGCATTCCGGTCCACTGCAAACGCAAAAAATGCTGCATGCTCTATTTTTTGCAATCGCAGTGGACCGGAACACAAGCAATGTTCCAATCGCACTGCGGGTGGGGGGGAGGCTGCGTTGCCATTGACTTCAATGCAACACCATGCCCCCTGCCGCCCCAGAACGAAGGGGGAAGTTTAGTGAGCGATTGCTATGCGTTCCAGCAGCTGCCACTCTGGAGCGCGCCGCAATTGGTGTGAATGGGCCCTTAGAGGAACCTTTGAGATAATGTTCAGGTCTCAGGAAATCCAAGTTCACGGTACATAGCATGATCAGTAAGTTGTACAAAGTTTTAAATACAGGAAGCAAAAATGTGGAATGCATTGGGGTTGATTTACTAAAGGCAAATGCGCTGTTCACTTTGCAAGGAAATTTGCACTTCGCAAGGGAATTTTCTTTTGGCTTAGTGAATGAGGGGAAAATTTACTCAGCAAAGAATATCCAATCATGTGCATGAAAATAAAAAAAAAACAGTATTTTGTTTTGAATATTATTAGATGATGGAAGTCAGTGGAACTTCGCCTTATTCACCAAGCTAAGGGAAAATTCCCTTGCAAAATGAACAGCTAATTTGCCTTTAGTAAATCGATCCCATTGAGTATTTGAAACCAAAGGTGGATGGCTTTTGAACAGTCCCCTGCTCTAGATGACAAAATTATTTTCCAGTAATAGTTAAATAACATTGAGAGCCAGAAATGAAATGAAGGCGAAACAATTGTAGTGTCCTTGCAGTAGTGGTCAGTGGAAGATTGCCCCTTTACATTGCTGGACAATAAAGCCTCTTACATTGGTGGTCAATGGAAAGTGAACCCTTTGCTGAGTAAGGATCGGATCAGACATGAAAGGATGACTATTTCCACCGTCTCTATGAACTCCACAACAGTCATAATAACCACCTTTTCAAAGAACCCGGGCACTCACTGCTTTTTATCTTCTTTATTGCAGTTTCAAACCATGGCTAAAAACAATCCAACCAACAACCATCTCACATGAATAGCTCATGCTATTTTAAGGCATCAGGGGTTGAGGTGACCACATTGGCGGTCAGTGTAGAAGTAACTAGTTACACTGAATATCAGTGGAAAACTGCCCCGTTTAGACCGGTGGTCAGGATAGGGGGGAGATCAATATGCAAGTCCCTCAGCAACCTTTGGAGAAATTCTAGTAAGTTATTTTAGAGGATAACCTGCAAAGGTATTATATTAATATAGGGTGCCTTATTTCAGCAGAATGATGATGTAATTCCTGTATGCCAGATTGCAACAGTGCTAAACAGTTGCATTTCTGAATTAAGAGAAGAGAAAAAAAGTTTCTAGTTGTATGTAGTAAATAAACAATAGTTACTTTTAGATTCATTCAGAAATTGTAGGAGTCTTTCAGGGTCATTCACTAAACGGTAAAGAGTTTGGAGAAGGCAGAAGAAGTGAACAATCTAGGACAAAATATCTGATTTGGAAACATTTTCCAAGTCAGCTCACTTTCCATCAGTGATTTGCATCCTGATCAGCCAGTAGTCCAGCCCTTTTCTTCATCATGGCACTCCAGAGTGATGACATCACAGTGTGAGCTCAGCTTGGAATGCCATAAAGAAGTTACCAGGCTTCATTACTTACTGGTTGGGCCAGTGGCATGCACTATTCACCAGAAGTATAGATTACCTCGAACTGTAGGTTAATGTTGATGGAAGAAAACCACAGAAGTGTTGTAGGTAGATGGTCATTGTTGGTCTATAGACATATCTGTGTGTATGTTAGTGTATAACACACTGTGCCGTGATTTCCATTGTTCTGTGTAGCTTCATTAGCAGGCTCATTATTCATGCAATATAATGATGATCATTGCTATTATCACAAGGCTTATTATTAGCATTATTAGCGCTATTACAGGTTATTACACGCTTTGTCATTTATATCATTCACCAAGTAATATCCGCTGATTATTATAATTCCGATACAGCCACGCAGAAAGCGTTGTGTCGCCCGCGCTTTGGGTAATTAGTGGCCTCGTTGTTTTCCGCCTTCACGATCCGACAGAAATAATTGCTCGTTAATTACTTCCATTTACATTCACTTTTACAAAGTCTTTATAAAGGACAAATGAGGGGCAGATTTAACCCCTGTGAGGTGGGAAGATGAAAGAAGTTTACGTCTTTGAACTGCTGTGCACGGGTTTTGGCAGGGAATGGGTTACAGCCAACAGAAACTATTTCTGACAGTTTTGTGGGCTTTCAATTGTCCGTTTTCTTACCAAGTAAAAGTGTCATCTGGTAACCAGCTCATTGCCAAAAAACGGGCAAACAGTTGATACTTTGGTTATGCCTACTGACTGTTCTGTGTTGACTGTAAATGTTACAAAAAGGGGAAATATTGGCACAAAGTGAACATTTTTAAGTTTTGCTGCCTTATCACTGGCCTTAGCAACAGCTTGTTCAGTCTCCTTAGAGTGAAATGAGATTCCTCTTTAACACTTTAGTATACAAATATTCCTTCTTTCTAGACTTACCACATCCTCATTAGGTTAGTAAGATGTCACGGTAATACATCCCGTTACCATAAACTTTCCCGTGGCCAGAAAACTATAGAGATGACCTCACCCAAAGCAAAGGTAACTCCATGGCCCAAAATACACATAGCACACATAGAAATCTAGGAGGAACAGTGTGTAAACTTTTTGGGGGAACAAAGTTAGAGTGCTTGTCATGAAAGAGCCACTGCCTTTAATGTTAGAAATCAGTACTTGTTATAAACACATGAAGAGCAATGGTGGTCAGCCCCCTCTAAAGTCTTGTGAAAGGCTGTACAAGATATGATTTCTAATGTTGCTGAGCAGTAAATAGCAGAGAATAGTTTTGTTTTTTTTCATCTTTGGTCTGACTTGTATTTTTAGGACATTTTTAGTACAACAAAGCTTTTATACAATGGTGTTGTAACTGGCAACTGGGCATTATGTGATGCCTTATACAGCACCTACATTGGTAGGCAGGGTCTCGGTAAAGCCTAGAAATATGTTGGAGGCTTTGACTTCATGTTCTATTGCACACTTTACAATATTTGAGACAGAAGCTCATATAAAATCTTGCAAAAACTAAAGCCAGGAATGCCATCAAGAAAGCACTGCCCGGAGTTCTTCTTTAAAGTGGGATTTCAGCCCCAAAGTTTAGTATTGGATTGAGTGGGGAAGAATTAGAACCTTTGTCAGGTTTTTTGTTTTTTCTCCATCACTTTCACGAATACATTTTCACTTGGGCAGGAAGTGAGTGGATATATGTTTCACAGCGACACAACAGCCATAAAAACTTTTAAGTAGAACCAAGGAAGAGTAGAACTTCTGTGAGCTTTCTTTATTGCTGTCTGTGTCATATTTGGCTTTTTCTCCTCAATTACCGCTCCAGTGACAATGTTATTGACAGTGATTGGTAATCTCCCTAATAGGGTCACAATCATCGGTACAAACCTGATAGAGAATGTAAAGCAAAAACATGAAAAATAATAGTGTATAGAGCCTGTGGAAAAAAATGGGGGCAGTTGCAAATGTTTATGTTGCATGATGTTAGTGCAACTGTTTATCAAACCCAAAATGTCTGTAAGAAATACACTTAAAGGAGAACTATGGGTTCAGGGCTTTTCCCCATAGCTCTCCTAAGGATAACGGGAGGACACAAACTAGCGTCCTCCCGTCACCCTAAGCTCAGTATACCGCGAGCCACAGCTCGCGGTATACTGAGACGCCGCAGCCGGGATCCAGCCCAACATTACTGTCGAGATCCACCCAGCTGCGGGATTGACAGCTGGTTCTGCCTATCTAGAGGCAGAGCCAGCTGTACCCGCCACCTCCCCCGTCTGTTCCACCAGTCAGCGCTGGAGGATCAGACAGGGGAGGGGGGGAGTCCCTGCAGGGAGCTGTGAGTGACAATCACGGCTCTCTGCAGGGATAGATTGAGAAGTGAGCGAGCGACGGTATGTATTCGCTCACTTCCCGATCTATTGAGCCGACCTGTGACAGTTTCATGGTCACAGGTCGGCTAGAACTATGAGGCTGAGTGATTTTCACTCGCCTCATAGTTCTCCTTTTAAGCTAATTTTCGTGCAAAAAAAGAAACGCAATATCATATCCTTTTTTTGTAAAATATAAAAGAGGATGTTCTGCCAAGTAAAGAGATACCCAACATGCCAAACTTAAAAATTGCATATGCCCGCGAAACAGAGGAAAACTACAGTACCCCAAATTGTCCATAGGCGATGCTTTAAAAGCCTGTACAGGGCATTCATTTAGAGTTAACCATGAATAATGGCCCTACAATTATTGCTCCCACTCTGGCGTACACGGCAATACCTAACGTGTCTAGTGCAATAGGTGTTTTTGTTTGTAGGCGCACCAACGCGTGTTTACGTTAGTATCTGGGTGTATCGGGGACAGTGAAGCCTGGGAAACAAGGCAGGGGGTGTCAGGCAGTTTTATACATGTAAATAGACTCCCAGCGGCTATTTGTTTACAGGGGGGTGGTTGTGTCGGTGGCAGCAAAAGGGTTAATACACCGCTTCAGTGTTTACAGATCGTTTAGTTCACCTAGATGATTGATCACAAGTAGTTTAGTAGATTTTCTGCATCAGAGCAAAGTGAACATAAACACACTGCTACAGAAGACGGGGTGAACCATTTTGTATGACAACTTTGGCCAATACTTGTGTATAATCTCGTATATCAGTTCCTTGTTTGCTTGTATTGCCTGTAATCCTAACATTACATTTTTTTACATTGTTTCCATGACTGTTTCAGAATCAGTGATTACATGGACCTCAATGCTGTGGATCTGATGGGTAAAAGATGCTATCACTTCATCCATGCTGAAGATGTGGAAGGCATCAGGCACAGCCACCTGGACTGTGAGTATATTGTGCAGTTATCTAGAGTTCTGATCCCTGATACTGAGTCCCATACAAGCCATTGTATCATGGCACAGCTACAAGGATAATCACAAATAAATGTGAGGATTTTAATGAAGCCAATTTTAAGAATGAAAAAAATTAATGTACCCACAAACATAAATATTAGGTTTAAAACATAAATCTAGGGGGTTCACTATATGGTAACCAGCTGTTTGTCATAAGTAGCAGATGTCTTTCAGGACATATTGGATGCTGTTGTATCCCAGGGCATTTTTACATGGCCACAGATCACATTGGTGGTTGGCCAATAACCGCATATTTTTGTGGCTCACAGCTCTCTCACATACAGTTGTATAAACATGTATGGATAGAATGTTTCTTTCCCAATGTAATTTCTCCTTGAATACCCACAGACTGCATATACATTTTACATGACTTACCAACCAGGCAATCTGTTGTACCCCAAATTTTTGTCATGTGCTGTGTGAAGCATTTTTAGAGATCCAGGCCAGTGTATGGCAGTCATTTGTAACAGCCTCTAGTATGCAGAGACGGCCCAGTTTTGTTCTAGAAATTCACAGCGCATTTTCCATGTTTCTCCCAGGATGGATTTCCTTTAACTTATAATGTAATGAAGATCAATAGTTACAATTTTAGGCACATGTCGTAGCTGAAAATATAATGATATGCAATACTTCAAGACAGTATGACACATACAATTGTGAGAAAAATGTTGTAAATTGTAATCATTTCTTAATTTCTGCTTAAAGTCGACCTTTCATTTTTTTACTAAGAAATATTTTTATTAAATTTTGTGCACACAAAAATAAAATTACAACTGTACATAAGGTACAACAAGCATCAGTACTCAAACATAATGGATCAATCCCTAGGTGGCTCACGCACTGAAATCACAGCCAAACAAAACTAAAAACAGTATGAGAGGCCCGCAGGCAGGGTAAGCGCCATCCCATCAGGGCCGTATTTCTCACAAGGCCACTGAGGCCTGGCCTAGGGGCAGCAGGTGTGAGGAATTCCTATCTCCCGACGCCTGGGACATGTTTTATTCTACATTTAGCCCTGCTTTGGGCAAGCAGGGCTAAATGTAGAACGGGGAAGCCGCCGCTCGTTTTGTACAAGTTATCTTGGCGATGTTGCCGAGATCACTTGGACGCAGCCTGCAGGTCTGTCCCTCCCGCCGCCGCGGGGAGGGGATGCATTGAGGAACCTGGCCTTGGGGCAGCAGAGAGAGTAAATCCGTCCCTGCATCCCATAGCAGGAGAATAATTCAGTAAGAGGCCGGAGATACAATTTTCAATCAAAATGAATGCTAAGAATCAGAATCTACAGCCGAGTTAGAGTAATCAATCCTAACATCCCACACATTATGAAATGTATTAGGGCAGCCTCTATGATAATAAGTGTCTTGATATAGAGGCAAATTGCCATTTGCTCATTTCTTCCAGAATGGAATAGTAGGAGGAGTAGATTTCTTCCAATACATGGCTATAGCTTTACAGGCATAAAAGAAAAGTAATCCAAGAAGTGTACGCTCCGCATTACTGGGAGCTATCACCTTCCCCAATCCCAGTAAACCCAATTTTGGTGATGGAGTGAAACTCCAGGAGGTAACTAGCGATACATATGCCACCATTTCTTCCCATTAGGAAGCAATAGACGGGCAACTCCAAGATATATGAATAAAGTCACCTGTGGAACAATTACATCTCCAACAAGCTGCAGATATAGAATTACTAAGCTAATGCAAGTGATGTGGAGTAAAGTATGCGCTGTGTTGTAGCTTAAACTGAGCCATCCTATCCCGCACCGCCACCAGTTGCTTGAATGGTTTGTGGACCTTCACTTTAGAAGTTCACTTCACCATCCCAATCCTCCCCTCTCCACAACACATTGGTCATAACCTGAAACCTGGCTTTCAGGTTATGTCCAATATGTGTGTTATGTTATACTGGTCCCAGGGAGGTGCATCAGCTTAGGGATGTTTAGGCTTTTTGCAAGACTAAAATGCTTTTAAATTACTCTGTTAAATGAGAATTATGAGGTGAGTGATTTTCACTCAGCCTCATAATCTGAGCCGACCTGTGACAATGAAACTGTCACAGGTCGGCTCAGTAGATCGGGAGGTGAGCGAACACAAACCGGCGCTCGCTCACTTCTCGATCCTGTGCCGGCAGAGGGCCGTGACAGGGGAGGGACTGGATTCCCCCCTCCCCTGTCCGATCCTCCAGCACTGACTGGCGGAACGGACGGGGGAGGGGGCGGGTACAGCTGGCTCTGCCTCTAGATAGGCAGAGCCAGCTGTCACTCATGCAGCTGGGTGGATCCAGACAGAATTGTCGGGATCCGTTCCGTCTACGGCGTCTCAGTATACCGCGAGCTGTAGCTTGCGGTATACTTAGCTTTGGGTGACAGGAGGACGCTAGTTTGTGTCCTCCTGTTACCCTTAGGAGAACTATGGGGAAAAGCCCTAACCCCACAGTTCTCCTTTAAAGATTACATTTTGATTCTGTTGTTAGTAGGGATATAGTAGGGGTTACTGCATTGTTTTTTGCCTTATCACACAAGATCCCTTGTTCTCATGCAAAAGAGTATATGTGACTTCTAAGTAGTTAAAAGCTGTGTTTGCCTCGTCCAAGTGTTCGCTGCGTCCCTGTGTTTCTATCTCCACCTCAGGGACACATTCTCCCTGCCATCTGATAAATGGAATATGGATGTTCGAGCCATTTTTATGGCTGTTTCATTCAATGTTAAAGTCCTAACCGAGCCCTAAATTATAAAAGCAGAAGCTGCCAGGAGCAGGCGGGTGTCATTTGGCTCACAGAAAGGTCACCCTGTCTGCCTGAGGAGTGTCTACAGCTGCTAATATCTCCCGTACATATGAAGGACGTGGTGGGACTGCTAGACATCACTTAAAGAGACACAACAGCAAGAAAGTAGTGTAGCCTGTGCTCCTGAAGATTACCAGGTAACACTGCTTTACATGAATCTAACCAGGGAGCAACGTCTGGCACTGGTAAAGTAAGAAAAGATAATTAGATACAGGAGCTTTTATAAGTCTTAATTTTACAGAATCAATCTTCACTTATTGCTCATGTTTTAATATCATCTAAATTCATGAAAGATAAGATCTGATTGGTTGCTACACAGTAATGCTCGCATTGCACTTTGCACATAGGCACCAGTAAGCGTTACCTTATCTGAAATGTTCGATGTTGAATGTTTTAGTCCTGTTCTACAAATGAATTATTTCTATCAGGATATCAGTTTTTAAAAGAAAAAATAATGCATAGTGTAAATACAAATTGTAAAAAATGTAGAGAAGAGCAATATCACCCAAAACTGAAGTTCAAACCACAAGGCTACGGAGCTAAACTTTTACATTATTCTTCTAATGCACTTGTATGCAAAATCAGTGATGTGCATTAACCTGAATTGGCCAATTACATCTCTGCTTTCATCGGTTTAGAATAGTCAGACCCCCCCCCCCCTCCCCATTTTTCATGTAATATATTACAACTGTACCTGAAAATGGTACCTTAGCGCTCAGCACCAACAATTCATAGCTGGCAGACCTTCCATCCATGTAACCTTAAAACTAAGCCCAACCTGTAACAACAACATTAAGACTAACAATAACCTTTCTGTAACCCCAACACTTACCCTCCATGTCACACTAACATTAAGCCTAACACTATCCTTCCTGTAACCCCAACACTAACCCTCCATGTCACACTAACATTAAGCCTAACACTATCCTTCCTGTAATCCTAACATTAAGTTTTACGCTAACCTTTCTGTATATCTAACACTAACCCTTCCTGTCACCCTAACATTAAGCCTTACACTAACTCCACTGTAACCCTAACAATAAAGCGGACCTTCACCCATTAGATTACTCTCTCTTATACAATAATATATAGTTGTGCTTTTTGTTATTTTTTTTAAGTAGTTTCCAAATACAGTAAACTCTCTGTTATCCAGAACTCTCATCTAACCAAAAAAAAATCCCCAGTGTACTCACTGTTTTGCTGATCTGCGGCATGTATTATCCTGGAAATGATCCTGTGTCTATTTGTCTTCATTTGCTTTTGATGACTGCATTTCAATATTAATATGAAATTAATACAAAGTTTATGATACTCTATAATATGGGGTATGGCATTAGTTAGACCTATTTTTAATAGTAACTCTCAAGCTACCAAAAGCTACATTCATCCGGAATCTACCAATCCCTGTGGATGTCGGATAACGAGGAGTTTACTGTACTTTGGACTTGGTTGAGAACTGTGGCATGCCCACTGTCACACTCCTCTCCTGCACATACTACCCACTG
>NW_017307087.1:342411-346288 GCF_000935625.1 Nanorana parkeri
TCCTCTCCTGCACATACTGCCCACTGTCACACTCCTCTCCTGCACATACTACCCACTGTCACACTCCTCTCCTGCACATACTGCCCAGTGTCACACTCCTCTCCTGCACATACTACCCACTGTCACATTCCTCTACTGCACATACTGCCCACTGTCACACTCCTCTCCTGCATATACTACCCACTGTCAGCTCCTCTCCTGCACATACTGCCAACTGTCACACTCCTCTCCTGCACATACTACCCACTGTCACATACTCCACACACGGCCCACTGTCACCCTCCCCTCCTGCACATACTACCCACTGTCAGCTCCTCTCCTGCACATACTGCCCACTGTCACACTCCTCTCCTGCACAGACTGCCCACTGTCACACTCCTCTCCTGCACAGACTGCCCACTGTTACACTCCTCTCCTGCACAGACTGCCCACTGTCAGCTCCTCTCCTGCACAGACTGCCCACTGTCACATTCCTCTCCCTCACATACTGCCCACTGTCACACTCCTCTCCTGCACAGACTGCCCACTGTCACACTCCTCTCCTGCACATACTACGCACTGTCACATTCCTCTCCTGCACCTACTGCCCACTGTCACACTCCTCTCCTGCACAGACTGCCCACTGTCACACTCCTCTCCTGCACATACTACCCACTGTCACATTCCTCTCCTGCACATACTGCCCACTGTTACAATTCTCTCCTGCATATACTGCCCACTAAGACTCTTCTTTACCCCGCTCTGGGATAGGTACACATTAGCTGGTTAAAATAAAGAGAATGCATCTGACCTCTCATTTCTCAGATTCAAATGAGTGCACTGGGTGATAAATGCAGGTGGGTAAGGTTTGTATTTTCCCACAGTCTCAAGTTTTTTATTCATGAAAATAAATCAAACTTTTGACAATAGGAATGGCGCACTTTGTTCCAAGGCAGTGTCCTCTACACATTCAGGGATATGTGCTTTCTAACTTCCAATGTAATGCATATTAAAAAATAAAATCCATTTATTGACCTTCCTGTACAGTGAAGGACACAGAGAAACTTTAGTTTTCCAAATCCCAGAGACTTCATGGCTTTCCCGTCCGTGTGTGATCACCCACTCTCCCCTTACACCCCCTCCCCGCTGCGTCCCTCAGCGTTCAGGCGTCATCTGGCGTTTGTTTTTATAGCTGCCGCGGAGGACGGAGCTGACTGTCAGGGTGCCGTGGGCGAGAGGTGCAGATTAAAGCAGTTTTATTCCTTTTCATGTTGAAGCTGCCAGTTTGGTGACTGGAGAGAGGGAAGTGGAAGCGGGGGGAGACAAAGAGAGAAAGGCTCTGCCAGTCACTGCAGCCAAACCTTATTCTTTCCAGTTATTAGACAGCCTTGTCGAGGAACGTCCCTCTGTAGACAGGTGTTTGGAGGAATACAAGGACATGTGTAGTAAAATACCAATTGATTGTACTAAGGTAGGGTTAAGTTGCTCTCCCTCTGGCAGTAAAAAGCTTTAATAGCAGGCAGAATCAGCATCCTTTGTGACAGGTGTCAAAGGATTGTCAAACCTTTCCATCTCTGTTTTCACTGTCTACGTCCTCTCAATAACATCAACTTTCACATTTATTCTTGCTGTATTAGAAGCAATATTTTATTTTTACAAACGTATGTGGTGTTATATATTTGGTTTGCACCCATGAACAGCATTAGCAAGTAAAATATGTTGAGGAGAACCTATACGATAAAATTGGGAAATTAGTTCTTATGAGTATTATAATTATTCTCTGTTGTTCACTATATTGTAATTGTAGATAGGAATATAGTCAGTTCTCGTAGCTATCGTATGTCACGTTAGCCAAAGGCTGTGATCTAGCCAGAAGAATACTTTTGGTTGCTGATATTTCCTTGACAAAACTAGTATGTCTGCTGACCCCCCAGAAGAGATGCACAGCGAAGTGAAGGAAAATCCCATCTTAGTTGTCACCAGATCACGTTTCCCCATTGGCAAATTTACTCTTACCTCCTGTTCCTGTGACAATTCAAAAATGTGAGATTTCCTAGTTTCTGACATGAAGACAGTGGTCATCAGGACAAATAGAGAGGATAAATCTCCCCAACAGGGATACACACAGCAGTAAAAACCTGGAATGAGACAAAATAATCACAGTAGACAGTAAGTACTGAATAATAATGTTATTTTCACCTTTACTATTGTTCAGAATGATGTTCATTTCTAGGCACAAAAAAGTGTCAAGACCTAGAACTACCCCAATTGTTTTAAGTATTTTGTCATTAAACACAGACATCTGGAAACGAAAGTAGGGGTTCACATTAAGGTGTCCAGTAGGGCTGCAACTAACGATTATTTTCATAATCGATTAGTTGGCTGATAATTTTTTCGATTAATCAGATAAAATAAAAAAATTAAATAAAATCTTTTATTTAAAATAAAATACACAAATTGAGTGTTTATATCATAAAGTTTACTTTAGAATAAAACTGTGTGCACATTTTTTGCAATCACACTGCACTGGAATGAACGGCATTGCAGTACCGTGCACTCCAGTGGATGGAGGCGTGTTTGGGGTGCCATAAAAATGAAAGGCATCACAACGTACATCCCGCAGCAGAATTTTTCAGTATATATATATATATATAGCCCTGTTATCAGTCTAGAGTTAGCCATGCATATTAGCCCAAAAATTATTGATCTCACTCTTCAACATTTTTTGGGGGAGTATTTTTAATTTAATTTAACTATTTTTTTAAAACTTGTTTTCATTTGTATAATTTTTTTAATTGCTATCACATAGCGGGCGAGGGGGCCTCACAAGCCCGCTATGTGATAGCACAAGAAGATGACAGGTTCACTTTAAGGTGACATTAGGGGTATTAGACCCCTAGTGTCACCTTTCCACTTCAATAGTTTTAACTGGGGAATGACAGATGTAAACACAGCAGACAGTGGCTGGGAGCAAAAGCCAGCCTGCTATTGGCAATTGCAATTTAAAAAAGCCAATAGCAGGCTAGCTATTGTTCACAGCCGCTGGATGGGTAGTTGGAGCCGGCTTTCTATCGCCGACAGAAGAAGGGGCACTGGGGAGCAGCAGCGTGCCTGGGGTAGCAGCTGAGGAACCGGGGCACCAGTGGGGGGCAGCTGCGGATGGGCTGGGAATACAGAGGTGGCATGGGGGTCGCAGCGGACAAGCCAGCAATACAGAGGAGGCACAGGGGTGGCAGCGGACAAGAAAGGGATACATAGTGGCAAGCCGTAAAAACAGAGGAGGCACGGGGGCAGCCACAGACGAGCCAGGAATACAGTGGAGGCACGGGGCAGCCTCCGAAGAGCCGGGGAATGAAGAGGCACAGCCGGTCTCTCCTCACTGGTGCCGGCTACAGTGGTCTGTGTCCCTGCTACCTCTGCCAATACAGGTGGGGAGAGTAGCCGGGTTTGAAAGGGACATAGACTGCTGCAGCTGGCAGCAGAGGGGCAGAGAACAGGGGAGCAGGGCAGTGACAGATTCAACTAACCGAATCAACTAATCATTAATGAGAATCGTTGACAACGATTCTCATTATCGATTATCAGCAATTTAATTGATTAGTTGTTTCAGCCCTAGTGTCCAGATAGCCTTCTATTCTATCAAACTGTGCCACCTACAAACAAACAAGGTTTTTGATAGCGCACTATTGGGTAATTCACTTACTAGGCAAAGTTAACATACACATTCTAAAATGAACACTTTGCCAACACATGGACTGATTGGTTCCTTGCACTGCTTCTCTCGCATCTAATCTGAGCTCTGCTGTACAGGGATTGCAGGAGGCTGATAGCAAGTGAAATCTAAGCACTTACACTGCTTGCATTTAAAAAATACTTTATTGATGTATTAATACAGTTG
>NW_017307087.1:346343-361589 GCF_000935625.1 Nanorana parkeri
GTGGTATGTCTCCAGATGAACCAAGCAGAATATTTAGTATTGTGCTGTGTAAGGCAGACAGTACGCCTTGGTGAATTTACAGAGTGAATATTTGTTCCACTGATGAAATGGGTGAGACAATATATAGGTGACTGGTGCACTTTAAATAAGCTTTTTTAATATTTAACATCAGTTGTGAGACTGATTCTTTCTTATGGCCTATATTGACTGGTTTCTGTGAAACTGTTGTTCGTACTCTGTTTTCATACATGAAGCACGCAGTCTTCTACTCTAATTCCAAGGCAGTCCAAAATGTTAGGGGTTATTTTCTCATGGTCCTTTCATGAGAGTATACGTATAATGTAAGAGCATCACGTAATGCCTCCAATGTTTTCTCATATACCTTGGAGGTCTCCTCAGTCTGTTTTCTCCTGTGCCCCCACCACCACCACCCTCTTTAGTGCAGCCCTCCCTAGCACACTCTGTATTGTGTAGCACTTATTAGCCACAATTAAATGAACAATATGAATTTAGTGCTTTCTCCAAAGCCTTCCTCTGCTCTGCTTTGCAGCAAGATGATTAATGCAAATACATATTACTTGAGATAACCATTTAACCACTAATTTAGCCAAATTTATTACAGCAGTTAGAAGGTTTTCCATTGCAGACAGACATAGACAAGGACACAGTAAGGGGACAAGGGGGCTGCTGAGGACATACTGCCCCCTCATGGTGATGCTATGGAACTGCCCTCTGCTTGCTGTCTCCTGTAGAAAGATCTTGACACACCAATGTAATTTCATGGTTAATTGTTTTTCTGTGAACATGCTACACTATACAATGATTCTGACTACCATGCAGGCAATGAGACATTATGCTCATTAACATTTATGCAGCCTGTAACCCATATCGCTTCACGTAAGGCTACCGATTTAACCAATTGCTTCCCATTTGCGTGTGTCCTATGTGTACGTAGCCCAGTGATAAAGCACATGGTTATCTGGTCAGGAATTATTTGATTTTGCTAAATCCATCAGCACAAAGATATAGTTCTACAGAGAAATATATTTTTTTTCTTTTCATAGAAACTAGAAATAATAATCTATTAGATAATTGTCTGCAAATCACCCCAGTCCTTCAGCTTTACCAATATCTATTTGCAAATACCTCTTACAGACTATTCAACAGATAACCTCTTTAGGGACCTGAAGAACATTGTCATCATTCCAGCAACGTCTTAAGAAATACATACAGATTTTTTTAAATTAAAGATTCTCAAGTCCAGAAACTCTCTGGGACTAAAAGCCCCTGGAGTCAAACCTCATCTTTAATTTAATTAATAGTGACCACAAAGTCTACTCTTAAAGGAAACCAGTATGAAAATAAATATATTTATATATTATATATAATTCCCAAATAAATATGGGCATTGCCATTACTGTCCCTCTTTTGAAAATGCTAATTACCGCCAGTTTTTTCAGTACTTGAGCCAGATTAAAGGTAAAGTCAGCATAAGGTCAGAATGGCTGAATTGCATGCTTGTTGCGGGTCAGTGATTCAAAAAGTATTAAAGTTAATGGATCAGCATGAAATCCATGGATCTGACATTTTCAGAGGGATTGGACAGTAATGGCAGCCTATATTTTCTGTCAGTGTGGAGAGGTGCTAAACATACATTCTAAGCTGGTATATCTAATATCATATTTAGAAGCCATCATGGAGAAATAAGTATCAAGTGCATACAGAAGACATGCGAGATGAGGATGATTTTGTCAGGGGGCTGAGATTTTCTTACTAATTAGCTTAGAGGAAGTCTATGGATGAGGATAAGGGGAAAGCCTTAGCACTTGGCCGTCCACTGTTGTTTTACAGAACTGTGAAAGCTTATTCAAGTATTGCAGAATGCAGATACTTAAAGGATGACCTCATTTTTAGTGATGTCTTTTAAGTAACCCCCCCCCCCCAGGACAGCCCACCTAATGAAATGGTTACCTTCATCCCTGTTCTCACAATCTTCACTTTGCAGCCTTGCCTGGAAAAGCACAGCATCTGCAAGGAAAATGTCCTAGCTGAGACCTTTTCTTACAGCGAATGCTCACAGCACCATCTGTCGTTCGTACGGGTGAGCTGTGGACTGATGGATGGCTGGAGGCAACCATGAGTATGACTTATCCATAGGAATGAATAGGGCCATAAAACTATGTGCTGCAGGAAGGGTTAAGCTGTGCTGTGCTGGGCAAGGTTGCTAGGTGAATCTGATTCCCTTCTGTCACAGGCAAGGATTAAAATGGACGCCCACACATGAAACCCAACATTCCGACGGCAGGTTCCCTTTGGTAATTTCCAGTCAACAAGCAGAATCCAATGAGGGGTCCCACTTTTTAAGGCCGCAGTGAATCCTCACTACTTTTGACATAGGTGGCCTATTATGAAAGTTATATGTTATTATTAAGGTGGTGATATCACACAGGAGGTGTTGCTGTAGCCTTATGTACCAATTCTCATCAGTTCAATAAAACCACCAGGCAAATTGAATATTTGCTCAACGGAGCAAATAATGGGGTCCACTCAGCTGAAGCACGAGTGGCGCAGATTTTACATTACTTGCCCACCGCTATTTATAAGCTGTCTAAATTACCCCAGATACGCTTTTTACTTTTAACTCTTCATCCATTACCTTTTCCGTCTCTTTTATCATCATCACCACCTTTATTTCTCCAATTTTCTTCTTTCCCCTCATTTGCACAGACCTCTCCCTCTGCTGTCTTCACATATTAACTTCTATGGTCTCTGGGCCCCCTCACCCCACCTCTCCGACTGGGATTTTGTTCTTCTGAGAGCTGTAAATTCTCTCTGACAAGATGAAAAGAAAATGCTGTATTTTCTGACCGACTGGAATCCCCAAAATGAGCCCAGGGATCAAAGCTGCACAAATACCTTCAAATAACCTCTAACAGGCAGACAAGCAGAGAGAGACTTGGAGTGTTTTCCTGGCCGCAATAATGCTCAGCACTGAACTCTCATTCTTTGGATGTCTCTCAACATGTGACTGTACCTCATACTACCAATGTACGTCCTACCCAATAATATACTCCTGTCTGTCCCTGGAAATTCTGCTCTGAATGTATCCACAAATTGTGATAAGTGCACACTTGCAACAATTCTATGCCTTTTTTTTTTTAATTTTAAGGTGAAACATTTTTTTTTTTAAGTGAAATTTTAAATTAATTTGCTAAAAATAATTTTATGTGGTGCCAGACACATGTTCGCTCTGTTGCTTTCCGAAATACAAGAATACAGTGTTGTCTTCATTGCTTTCAAGCTTTTTTTTTTTACATATTCTAAAAAAATTGAATTTAAAAGAATTGTTCAATTACAACACACATGCTACAGATTTTCTAGCCTGTTCAATTCCAAAAGTGATTGAAAGATGTCTACACATAGATTAAAGTATAACTGAAGCCAAAACTTTTTTTAGTTTTGGAAAGATTAAGGGAGGGTTATGAACCCAGCCTTGTTTGCCATCTGTGTCCCATAGGGGAGATTTCCCTTCACCTTCTGCCTGATCACCGTCTGATCACAGGGAGAGAGTGTGGTCAGCAGGGTCACCAGAACTAGTGTCCCCGTTGTAAGATTTCCCATTTATTCCTGTTCTGAAAGCAGCCCAACATTTTTGATTTTCTTTCAGTGATGACGTTCACCGGGACAAACAGTGGGGGTGAATCTCCCCAACTGGGACACAGACAGCATTAAAAACCTGACGTGTTCTAATCTCTCTCCACTATACCCAAAAATAAAAACAAGTTTTGCTTCAGTTGCGCTATATGTTTTCATACATGCATATGGTTGGATTCTTAAAATGATCATATCAATTGGTCAAATGATAAACATGTATGGGCAAAGTTAGGCTTTTTCATACATGCATATAGTTTTTATGAGCAGTATGATGAATCAGAATAACCCTTTCAATAGGCTTAGAGTAGCATGTTGGAAAACCTCTGACTATGACCATTTCTGTTTCTATACAGTTCTTGTAAAAATCAAGCCTGGCTTCAATCCGCCCCACCTCCTGAAGTTACTTATTGGTCATGTAAAGCCCAACCAGCCAGGAACATGAGCTTTGCTGATTGCAAAGTTTAAGGTCTAACTCAGCAGGGGGCTTATGAATTGATATTTGAATTGAACGTTTTATTGGTCATTTAGTGTATGTTGTGACAATTGTTTTAGTGCAGTCATGTAAGCGTGGTACTTGTTTCATGTTTGACAGACATTTCAGGTCTTTTTAGTGACAGTTACTTGTCAGTGATGATTCTGCTACAGTTTAGGTATATCAGCTGAAATGCACCTCATCCGTGAAGTTGACTAATAAAGAGAACTGCCTGGACTTCCCATATCAGTCTATAAGATGTTTCTCATTTTCTAACCAACTATATGAAAGGGAGAATCTAATTGGTTGCTATAGGCAGGACTGACAGCCCATAAATGAGACCTTTGCTGTTAAACAAAAACATAGCGTATAACAACAAATAGCACCTGAATGAATTCATAACTGGTACCTAGAGCAGATCTCAGGACTTTTCTTTCCTTTCAGTGTTGAACAAGGGCCAGTGCGTGACCAAGTATTATCGGTGGATGCAGAAGAACGGTGGCTACATTTGGGTCCAGTCCTGTGCCACCATTGCAATCAATGCCAAGAATGCCAATGAGAGGAACATCATCTGGGTCAACTATATACTCAGGTAACCTCAAACCCCTGGCACAAGCTCGGCCAGACATGGTACAACTAACCTTTATGTTTAGCATCATCGCTGACATGACAGCCCCCTTCTTATCCCAGGTTGAAAGAGACAGAAGCTGATACCAGAACACGTGTAAAAATAAAGAAAGAACGGAGCCAGATTTTTTTGAAGCTAGGATTATAAAGCAGACTTTATAGAGTCATTTAAAACACTGCTAAAGTGAACCCGTTCTCTATTTATAACGTTTACAAGTAAAAGTCGAGGACAGACAGTTCAAGATAAATGCCATTTTATTTACTAGGCAGAAATGCTCTAGTATGCTCCTCTTTGATTGAATCTCACTTTGTTATGGGGGGGCTGAATTTCTCTGACTTCATCACTAAGCTTCTGCCTACTGCCATGCTACTGTCCAATTCTTAATGGACCCTAGCTTGCCTTTGAAGTGTTCATGTTCAGTGTGATTTCTTTATTCATTTCAGTGGGGTGAAAAAACACTTTAAGTTTACCAGTGGCATATCACAATTTGGCTTGTTAGATTAACAATCTGCTTCCTGGAAACAATTCACTCTGTGTAAAAATACTTGTTTCTTTAATATGAGTGGTTTTATCAGTCAATGAGATAGAGAAAAAGAACATCAAATGTGTGGTTACATACCACATTGTAGCTGCAGGCCTGAATCATACCAAACTATATGAGACTCTGTATTTCTTGCCTTCCAGGTAATGTGCTAGACTGTGTCCCCTTCATCCACTATATGGTGCTATGAATGTAGAAAGTATATGGTGTACAGCAATATTAGAAAACAACACAGAGGTGCCGCATGTCCCATGTTTCCTCCCCTTAGGGACGAGCCATGGCTCATTCATCAGCAATTATTTATTGCTTTGCAGGTACTAGAAAATATTACTCCAGCATATATGCTTCTATTTACAGTATGGCCATGCAAATATATTATTCACTTATGCCTAAGTCTAGAATTCTGCTTAGTGAAGTAACATATATATTCAGTGATGACTTGGAGCAGCACTTTGTATTGGCAATCTGCAAAGCCAAGGCTCCATGCTAGTGAATCCTTATGAAATCTATGGCAAATGTAACCTTGCGTTGGTTTTCCAAACATGATTTCTAACTTGTGCACTTTCACAGTTGTCCTGCCGTCATAATATATTATGGGATTAAAAAAATCTGTCATGCTTGCTCAGGCCAAGTGGTCACAGCAGTGTCTTTCAAATGAATTTCACATGGTTTCAGAAGATAACCTATTAGTCACTGCTACAATCCTGAATTTGGTAACATTGATATGTGTTATCTGTTTTCATGCATTGATATGTGGTTGTATAGCAGTCTATGTCCTCTGTTGCTTAGAATAGAAGGAAATAGGTTAGGTTTGTGTCAACCAGTATGGAACTAGATATTTTAGAAGCCCCCATACCCAAATCTCACTGACAGAACGTGTTCACCACTGGAGCCACCAACCATCTAACAGCCAATACAATTGTCCATGTTAACAATACCTATATACTATATCTTACAGCTCTAAAAAAAAAAAATCCAAGGGTACTCAAAAACTGTAAAACCAAAGTTAAAATACAGTCACACCAAATACATCTCAGTTCTTACAATTCATTGAATAAAATAATTAAACCAATCAGATTGCACTTACAACGATCTTAAATGCACAGACTCCCATAAACATGAAACCCTCGCCCAAAAAAGCTGAATCAGTCCAAAGACAAGTCTCTCCTACAGCTGGCCCAAGAGAAGAATCCCCCTATGTGCAGTTCAAGGATTCTGAATAAGCACTACCAAGACAGAACATCTTCCCCTGTATGAATGTACACCGCCACTGACACATTTCAGGGACATGCCCCTTCATCAGGGCCCTGATCAGGAGTGTTGTAAGTGCAATATGAATGGTTTTATTCTATCACTGTTTGGTGCTCCCATGTTATGCTTTTTTTGCACACAAAAATGTAATCTACCTACTCAAACTTACTTTGTTAGTTGGCAGTCTTGATTATCTTTGTTATATCTATTTGTATAACTAGAAAGCAATCAGTTTGATGGTAGTTTGAGGATTTTATGTCAATAAATCTTTTAATTTGATTTAGTTTACAAGAATACAAGGACGTTCCGATGGATATTGCTCAGCTGCCGCATTTGCCTGAAAAGACATCAGAATCCTCTGAGACATCTGACTCGGATTCAGACTCCAAGGATAATTCAGGTAGGGTAGATATGTATGATAAATCGTTACTAACTGAAATGTTCTCATAATTAGACATCTCAAACAATGAAACTGTTTACTTTGTGGATATGATGTGCTTTATTACTAATAGTGCATCACATTACAAATTACTGTGGATGCAAAACAAGGTTGAAATCCTAATTTGTACATTAAAATAAGTAATAACAATGAACATGCTATCTGTAAATTTGGCTCCTGGAATCGTTGTTCCTGCCAAAGTATGTGGATGTGTTGGTGTTTTGTTTTTAAATGTATAAAGTATGTCGTTTGTAATGTACATGTATCACCATATAGGTCATTGGGTGTTCTATGTGCATGAGCAAACTATCATTTCTCAAAATCAGAGGTCCACCTCTAACATCCTGGTCCTCGCTGGATATATGTCATCAGCAGTGGCGTAACCAGAGTTATGGGCGCCCGGGGCAGAACATTTTTTTCGCCCCCCCCATATTATATAAACATCCACTAGAACTGTACCCCCCACCCCCATCATCAGACATATGAGTGACATGAATATCTTATCTTGTGATTTATGTACGTCAAATACAATATTCTTTATATGTGAATATCCTCTATCTGTAATAACCAGGACTGTATCTGGACATGTGACAAGCTATTAAGCCAAGGGAGTCCTAAGCTATCCCATTCATTTCTGGAGGCCCTGGACATGTGTGAGGGTTGTGTGACAGAGCTACGTCCAGCTTGTTCTGAGTACCACTTTGTGAACTGAGTCACTGTAATTGAGTGTCCTGGAATTACATATTGTAAACATATGAGGTTTTCATTTAATAGCAAGTTTGAGCCATATTTTCTATACTCAGTGAGATTAGGGGAATTTGAGAGCTGTGGAATCTATTAGAATAGCTTTCTAGTTGCAGTTTACATAACTGCGTATCCATCTGGTTTTTGTTTACATTTATGATACTGTCTTCCCCACAAGTCCCTCTGTTGGGATTTTATGACATATAAGATATTGCATATTCTAAGGGTATGCACACCGCTTGGGATAGCAGCTTTTGCTGCTTCTAATTGATGTGTAGTATTCTCTCTGACAGTACTGTCAGTCATTCAGGAGTGCTCTCCTCTTGGCATATTAGTTGTTCTATGCATTGTCGATTTATAATTGCTTTTTGTATGTGTATCGTGGTATTTTTATATTTTGTATACAATGAATGGGGGATATGGCTTGTGCATTTTTTTTTGTTTTGGTACTAATGTAGGCAATTCTTTGTCTATGTTTTGTAAAACAGAAAGGTATTTTACTGACTCTAAATTACAAAGAGGATTGCAATTATATACATAAAATATCACTTTTTAACAAAAATGGAGTTACCCTTTAAATACAGTTCTGTAATGAAAGGCAAGTGTTATGTGGAAATATGACTTTAATGTAGCTTTTTAGGTTGATGGGCATTTTATTAAAAATATTGTTTGTTTTTTGTGAAATCACACCGTAAGTTAGTTTTGTACAGACTGAAGAATATACCATGATAGTAATCCTATGTTGTTAATCCTTACAGAGGATAATGATAATCCGAAGTCAGATGGAAAAGGGAACCTTTCTGAGCAGAGTGAAGACCAAGAACCTAATCAAAAGCAGCCAGGACCCCACTCTGACCCAGACATGAACTGTGATGAAGAAGCTAACAGCTCAAGTGATGCTTGCAGTGAAGAAAGTGAAGAAAGCGAAGACTGTGAAGTGAGGAAAACAGAAGAGGAGATGGAACAAGGGGGGTTGGGTGCATTAGGGGCTATTGGCGCTCTTGGACCATTAGGCCCTATGCACATTAAAGTAGAACGTTACACAGAGAGTGAAACAGACATGCGCGGACCTGAATCTTTGAGCTCTGATAGTGCCAAAGACTCTCAGAGTGGGGAAGAGGAGGAGGAGGAGGAAGAAGACACAGGTGTACGTGTTACTGGTGTTTTAAGCAGACATCAGCGAAGGAAAAGGAGAAGGAGAAAGGGTTTGGGACCGTGTGGAGGACGTAGGAGACGCCTTTCTGGAGGATCCAGTCCCAGTGGGCTAGAAACTGCATTGGGGGATCCCCCTAGATTGCTCCCATCCACCCCTCCCCCAACTGGAAACTGTTCTTCATCTGTGCTAAAGATCAAGACAGAAATGTCAGAGCCTATCAACTTTGATAATGACAGCAGTATTTGGAACTTTCCACCTAATCGAGAGATCTCACGAAATGAATCCCCTTATAGTATGACCAAGCCTCCAACAGGGGGTGAGCATTTCTCCCCTTCCCCATCTTCCTCTGCTGCTGCCCCTCCAGCCCTCCATGTTTCCATACCAGACTCTGTTCTCACACCCCCAGGTGGGGCTGAGGGAGCTGGACGCAGCAAAGCGCAATACTCTGGATCCTCAGGGGGCTTAGGCCCTGTCAACTCTGACCCTCTATCACCTCCACTGTCTGCCTCCCCTCGTGAAAAACCCCCTCAAACAGGTGGCCCATCAAGCTCCCTTCTGTACGCAAGTGAGCTGGAAGCGCTTCAGAGGCTTCAGGCCGGCAACGTGGTCCTTCCCCTTGTGCATCGTGTGGCAGGAACCCTTGCAGCCACAGGAAGCAGTGGACAGAGGGTGTACACTACAGGCACCATTCGCTATGCCCCAGCTGAGGTGACTCTGGCCATGCAAGGCAACCTGTTGCCCAATCCTCATCCTGTGAACTTTGTTGATGTAAATGGTCCAAGTTTTGGTTTGGACCCCAAGACCCCAATGGAGATGCTGTACCATCATGTACACCGACTTAACATGTCTGGCCCATTTGGAGGAGCGGTGTCAGGTGCTGGTCTTACCCAGGTGCCTGCTGCCAGTGTCTTCACTACAGCTGAGGGGATATTCTCCTCCCTCCCTTTTCCTGTGTACAGCAATGGCATTCATGCAGCACAGACTCTAGAACGTAAAGAGGACTGAAAAACAAAGGAGAGAAGTGAATGAAAAGTAGAGAGAATGAGGAGGAGAAAAATGAACAGACTGCAGAGAGCAGGGAAAGACATTAATAAATGATGCAGAATGTAGGTGGCTATGTACTGATCTTAAGGGCAGCTAAGCCTGGCCACCCAATGTCTCCTCCACTGCTTCCTAACCCAAGGCCACAATAGGGGGTAGTCCTCATGAGTTATACTTGTGAATACCTTTTCCCAAAGCATTCTGGGACCAGTAGCCCCGTCTTCCGCACCTCATACTTATAGCAGGGCTGCACAAAATCTTTTCTCCATCCTTCCCTTTTGTGGCTTTGGCTTATTTGGCAGATGCCTCTCCTGGGGACCGCTCGCACTGTGCCCGTTTTGCCGTCACTTAGAGTTGGGGGCAACGGCTGCGTTCTGATCCTTTACAACCTAAAGTATTCCAGCACTTTGACTCACACCTAGATTCCCCCATTTTTGACCCCAGAACTTTGTACGGTCTTATTTTTACTCCTCACCCAGTCACTGCCAAAATACTGAAACATGGCATTTTGTGTAGTACTTTTTTTTTTTTTCATTCTTTTGGGGCCTCTCCCTCTCTGCTGCTAGAACTTAGATCTGTTAACTCTTAAATTGCCAGAAAGGTCAATGCACTGCATGCTGCTCTGGCAGGAAAAGAGTTAACTCGACTCGTACTACTGGATCCTGAAAGTGTTTTCAGCCTTCCATAAGCCCACAACAGTGTTCAAAAATGGTTGAAACCGTTATCAAGACAGCTGCGTATTGATGTACCAAGATGCCTTGTCTTTTCAAGGTTCATGTATGTGTATGTTTAAAGATGTTTCTTACAATTGTCACTTGCAGGAAAGAAAGTTCTACACACCTGATTCATAAAGAAGACTTTCATCAGAGGTGGCTTCAGGCAGATTCCTAAACTTAGCTGTTTATACTGTCTTAGTGTTGTGTGAATTTCCCTTAGTTCACAGGATCTAGTTTAGAGAAGAGTATCTGCTTTTAAGCTCTTTCTGAATCATCTGGCTCCAGGTGCTTGAGCAAGAGCTCCATGAGCAAAGAGCATACTTACATAATGAGTACATGTAGAATTGAATGGTTCTTTAGTTTCCTGCTTGACAAACCAGTGCTCCTGATGTAACAGGAAAAAGGCTAAAAAGTACTGTACATGGTCCTAATAACAGGGGCCTGGCTGCTGCTATAATAGCCCTTGCAACTTCTTTGGGGCTTAGAGACAAGGAGGGCTCCTCCCCAGCTGCTAAGGTCGAAAACCCTTCTTTTCCAAGTCTTGTTCAGGCACAGTTTTTATTCCAGAATGTACTGGTGATGTTTCCTACCTACACAAAAGTACATATACATGATACATGTGCAGACAGTGCAACATTCAGGTTTGCAGTAATTACCAACATCAGTGCACTCTTTGATATCAGCATTGCCAGAAGTGGATTGGGAAGAGGAGACCTCTATTCCCTCCTTATGGGCCTACTAGATTGTATTTCTGCCTCAGCTACTAGAATATACACAAATGTTATCACAGATTTCTCCACGCCTAGATTGCACAGGCCATAGCAGGTTGTCTGTAAAGTATAATCATCTCCAGTGTCTTCCTAAGCAACACACTGACCAATGATAACGGTGGCCCAGCAATCTCCAGAGGTGAATTTGTCAAAACCGGAGCAGACAAAATCTAGAGCAGCTGTCTATGGCAACCAATCAGCTTCTTCATTTTAAATCTTAACTGAACAAACTGAAGAGAGAAGCTGACTGGTTGCCATGTACATCTACTCCAGATTTTGTCTGCTTCAGTTTTGATAAATTCCCCTCCTTGTCTTTAGGAACAGGTAGATGTAGGGGGCAGATAATTTGTGCTACTTGTTATTTTTTTCCACCAAGATATGTGGCAATGGCAGTTTCTGCTCCTCTCACCACTTCTCCTCACAGAGAGCATCTGTCTGCTCGTCTTACTACCTTTCCACTGGCAGCTTTTGCCTGCACCTCCCCACTGGTAGTGTCTGTTTACACCTCTCACCACCTTCCCTCTGGACTCATCATAAATCTGATGGGCCGAGGTGCCAACCTAGCATGTTTATGGAGTAAAAATTTGCTGCCTTGAGGGCAGTCATTTGTTGAACACCTGAACATCATTTTAAAAATGCATTCAAGTACTTTTAACTATAGTTAAATAGTTAATAGCCATTAACAGAAATGTATCTTATTTGTGTATCACTCGGCTGTAGATCCTCAAATCATCTCTGAATTGGTGCTGACACTGTCCTTCCTTCTGGAGGGGGGCTGCTTTTGTTCACCATGGTCCCTGTGTGTGTTGTAAAGTAGCCACCACTCCAAGATTGCTCTTGTGATGGATTACAATCTCACATTTAGTTTACTAATTTGTATTGAGATTGTAATCTATCACAGGAGTGAGCTTGGAGCGGTGGCTACTTCGTAGGAAGGAAGGACAGTGTCAGCATTAATTCTAGAGCTGAGTGATACACACATAAGATACATTTTTGTTAATAGTTACGGCACTTGAATGTATTTTTAAAATGTAACTCCTGAGTTTAGAGTCACTTTAAGGAAGAGCACCTCTGGTTTACACCTGCACTTAGGCCCATGAAGGAGGAATAGGTGGTGGATCTTTGCAGAGGGGCATGTGGAGCACCTGGTCTTTTGGCCTTCAGTTACTTTATGAGCAGCAGCCTTTGGAACCATTAATGGAGTTCTGAAGAAAATACAGAGAACAAATGACAAAGGGGCAGGCTGTGGGGACCAAAAAGATCAAACCAAGGGGTTTGGAGACTGTAAGCTGTACTTGAGGGTAGAATGCAGGAACTGAGGAATGAGCACATTCAGAGTACATGGTATCACTGGATGGAGTCATTAAAACAGTCAAAAAGAAGAAGGTAGCAGAGGATGGGATAAATGTGCACACTTTAATTTCTATATTTTCTGATTTAACTTCCATAGTCTCGATCTCTGAGTTGAATCTAGTTCTAGGGAATGAAATCCTTTCCTAACACATCAGATATACTATTACCATTTTGTCAGATAGGGGACATAGAGCAGGGAATTTCTTTAAGTTCACACACATCATAGCTATTTTTGCTATCAAGAGAGGCTTAGAACATGGGATTGTAGACCGCTGTTGTGATTGGCCCTGTTAGGGCATAAGCCATTGCGGCTCATTTTAACTTCATAAGCCAGGTAATCTTTCCAAGCAAAACAACGATTGTGGCAGTATGATGTGTATACAGTGGGTTACTTTGTGGACTCTTTTTATTGCACAAAACACTTTACTGACCCATCATGTTTTTGCTGTTACATGTTGAGTGTCCTCACCAGCACTGTGTGTCTACCTGTTTATAGTTTACAGTAAGTGGAGGGTTAGAAAAAAAAGAAACATAAAAACCATTTAACCTCTTTATCATTTCTTCATAATTTCCTCTAATATTTCGACTCTCCGTCTAACGCACTTTGATGGATTTAAAGCCTAGCGTCAAAATCTGGCAACTACTAATAAATACAACTTTTCTTTTATAATACTATGTAAGTCTCCCCTGAAATTTTGAAGGGGCAAGGGGGGATCATCGGGAAAAACGTTAAGAAAAAAAACAAAGTGCAGATATTGGTTTTGTTTTGGCCACCAGAAATCAGAAGGGGAAAAATATTGAGTCGTAAGAAACCAAAAGTGTGACGTTTCATGGACTAATGGGTTTCTGTTTCCTACTTCCAGTCTGTTTGGCAGCTTATCCGTGAAACATCTATTACCAGGTGTGAGACTTTGTAATGTGTTGCTTAGTGTGTTACAAAAAAAAAAAGAAAAAACACAAAGCTAAGAAAGTTTAAAAAAAATAGAAAAAAAAGAACCATTTCCAAGTGTCTTTTTAGCTGTCTCATTCCAATTTCAACGTGTGTTACAATATGCAGTATATTCTAAGCTAATGTGAGTGTTTATATCTGTTGTCTTTCTCTGTGCTTTTAAAACTGTAGTCTGGGTCTGTCACGTTCTTTACTCCCTGTGTGTCAGTGAATCGATGGTACCTGGGGGGCTCGTGGATGTTTGTATAGTGGCAACGCTGCTTTCACTGTTGGTACACCCTATGGGTAACTTGGCTCTTTCTTTGTTTTCATTTTTGCTATCGCTTTTACTGTTGTGAAATTTCAGTACTCTGTCTTAATGACTGTTCTGTAATTTTTACCTCTGTTTCATGTCTGTCTTTTTCCCACATAAACCAGCAATGTAACATTTTCAAGAGGCCGCCTACTTGCTTTTGTGCGAGAAAGGGATGGTTCGCTTCTTCTTTTTTCCCAGTTTGAAGAATGACGTCCCTTCAGCATTACACAATAAGCTGGACCTATAAAGTAGTTACTCTGACATATTAGAAGCCCTGTGTTCATTTTCATCTACTCTGTGTATAGAGGAGGCTCACTAGTCGCAACATGGAAATAGCTCCTACATTCTGTCCAGGCCTTTATGGCTACTTTGTGCGTTGATTACAGTCCATGCAGGTATGTCTCTGCCCTGGCAGAGTTCTTAAAGCCATTAGATCAATCCTCACCACTGCAGCCAATGCCAGCTGGTAGCCACTTTATTTGCATTCCAGAATTCTAAGCATGACATGGACTCCTAGTTTAATTGGGGTGCCTTACAATCATCCAGCAACATTTGGGGAGTGAGTTAGCAAGGGACGAGCTCTTTCAATGTCCAAAGCCAATGTCCCTTGCTGTCTCCTGCTGTGTTCGGAAATTAAAGCCAGACCTACGCATTGGCTCTACCTCCTTTCTTTTCAGTGAGGGAATGTAGGAAGGGATAATAATAAAAAAAAAAACTGCAACCTTTAAGCCTCCTCTACCATTGCCTTCTGTGTCTTCCTGCAGGGAAAGGGTTAGGACAGTGACGCTAGCCCTGCTTCTCTGTCAGAAGGCTGGCTTTTAATCCAGAACCAGATACTGCGCATCCAGAATGAGTCAATAGGATGACTCCTTGCACATTTGTGGTGGTTGCAACACTGAAACTCATGTCAAGGTTTTATGTTTTACCCCTTTGTCTTCCATCTAGTTTTCTGTTCGTTTTTTCTTCCTTTCCTTTTTTTAATATTTTTTTAATAAGTGTTTGTTTTGTGTAGAACAATTAAAAACTAATATTATTAATAATAATAGAGTCAATAGGATGACTCCTTGCACATTTGTGGTGGTTGCAACACTGAAACTCATGTCAAGGTTTTATGTTTTACCCCTGTGTCTTCCATCTAGTTTTCTGTTCGTTTTTTCTTCCTTTCCTTTTTTTAATATTTTTTTAATAAGTGTTTGTGTTGTGTCGAACAATTAAAAAATAATATTATTAATAATAA
>NW_017307087.1:363175-408724 GCF_000935625.1 Nanorana parkeri
TGTTGTGTCGAACAATTAAAAAATAATATTATTAATAATAATAATAATAATAAACTATTGAAGATTTCTGGTTATTTCAATTGAGCGAGTTTAACAGCTGCTTTCAAAATAAATTGTCTGACAGTTTGCAAAAATGACAAAAAAGTTTTTTTTTTTTATTTGTGACGACTGTGTCTGTGTTTTTTAACTATTTCCTGTAAATTAATATGAAAACTTTATAAGGTTGGTGCCACTTTGATCAATTATTGAGAATATGAAAGGGAGGGTTGTTAGGAAATAGACAGAATTGTACTAGTCAGCTCAGCAGTGTTACCAACGTAAACGTTTAAAAAGAGAGATATATATATTAAAACATAAACAAAACAAACAAACAAAAAAAATGAATGGTATGGATACTTTTTCTTGTGTGTTACAGACTAACTCAGTTTTAACTCAACGTGCCTCATCTGTTGTATAATAAAATAAGATAAACATTATTTTTCCATTAACCATCAGATTAATATGGTGCAGAGAAAAAAAATTTAAAAAAGCAACAAAAAAAAATCTGTACATAATTTCATTTTTTTTTTAAAAAGGGTTCTTTTTTATACTTTTCTAGGCCTGCTTACATATCATACATGCTGTCTTTTATGTAAATTAATTTTTTGATTCATCCGGCAGGAACCATTTTCATAATAAACTTTACATTTTGGATTTGTTTGCAGTTTTGGCATCTTTTCTTTCACACATTAACACCATCCTCAGCAGGGAAAAAAATCTTACAGTTGGGGCAAATGTAGGTTGCTAATTGTTCATTCAGCCTTCAAGGTTCTGCAGCCAAAGATTTGTATGTTGAGATGTTTTCACTCTATGGGCCTGATTAACCAAAGTATGAAGCTCAGTAACATGAAGTCCATCTGTGTTCACGTTAGACATTTCGTAGCTATGTTTTCATTTGTTTCTCTGATCGGATGTTTGACGTGAACAGACATCACTTTATTGCACTTCATCTAGCTTCACACCTTGGTAAATCACACCTGATGACTTGCCTGAAGTTTTTGTTTTTTAATTTTCAGATGATTTGTTTGTTCTCCAGATAATTTCTGAACATTGTTAACTTTGTGCAAATGCAAATTGTTTCCAGTCATTAATATTTCGGATAAACAGATTTTAGTGGCATTTAGATAGAAAAACACCTTTTAGACCAGGTTTGTATTCAGTAAGAATGAACACATGTTATAATGCCCTGCACAGCAGCATTCAAACTGAGGGAGAAAATGGTGGCACCAGGTCTTAGACTTGTTTGTACTGTTTGGCAGGGGAGTTTGGGTCACAAGACTGGCTGAATAGAATTACAAATCCTTTGGCAGGTAAACAGTTGACACATACACTATATTGCCAAAAGTATTAGGACGCCGGCCTTTACACACACACGAACTTTAATGGCATCCCAGTCTTAGTCTGTAGTGTTCAATATTGAGTTGGCCCACCCTTTGCCGCTATAACAGCTTCAACTCTTCTGGGAAGGCGTCCACAAGGTTTAGGAGTGTGTCTATGGGAATGTTTGACCATTCTTCCAGAAGTGCATTTGTGAGGTCAGGTACTGATGTTGGACGAGAAGGCCTGGCTCGCAGTCTCCGCTCTAATTCATCCCAAAGGTGTTCTATCGGGTTGAGGTCAGGACTCTGTGCAGGCCAGTCAAGTTCCTCCACCCTAAACTCGCTCATCCATGTCTTTATGGACCTTGCTTTGTGCACTGGTGCGCATTCATGTTGAAACAGGAAGGAGCCATCCCCAAACTGTTCCCACAAAGTTGGGAGCATGAAATTGTCCAAAATGCCTTGGTATGCTGATGCCTTGAGAGTTCCCTTCACTGGAACTAAGGGGCCAAGCCCAACACCTGAAATACAACCCCACACCATAATCCCCCATCACTAAACTTTACACTTGGAACAATGCAGTCAGCCAAGTACCATTCTCCTGGTTACCGCCAAACCCAGATACGTCCATCGGATTGTCAGACAGAGAAGCGTGATTCGTCACTCCAGAGAACACGTCTCCACTTCTCTAGAGTCCAGTGGCGGCGTGCTTTACACCACTGCATCCGACGCTTTGCATTGCACTTAGTGATATAAGGCTTGGGTGCAGCTGCTCGGCCATGGAAACCCATTCCATGAAGCTCTCTATGCACTGTTGTGCCAATCTGAAGGCCACACGAAGTTTGGAGGTCTGTAGCTATTGACTCCGCAGACAGATGACGACTTCTGCGCACTGTGTGCTTCAGCATGCGCTGACCCCGCTCTGTCACTTTTCAAGGCCTACCACTTTGTGGCTGAGTTGCTTTTGTTCCCAGTTGCTTCCACTTTGTTATAATACCACTAACAGTTGACTGCGGAATATTTAGTAACAAGGAAATTTCACGGAACACCTGAATCCAATGATTTGGAGGGGTGTCCCAATACTTTTGGCAATATAGTGTATGTAGTTTATCTGTGTTGCTGCCTGGAGTTCAGTTGTAATGAGAGACTCTAGTCACATATATAAATAGTTCTTAAATTCGGTCGAAAGCCTTAATGCTACATAGCTTCTTTAACCTAAACGTCTATCCATGCAGCTATCTGGGTCTGTACCTCCTAAAACATGCCTAACATCAGCTACACCCAACGCAAGTGCATGTAACAGGACACTATCACAGCTACCAATCTGAAATGGTACAGACAAGAGTTTTGGAAAATCGTCTGTCCTCTCCATCTTCTGTCCAATATCAGCATCCTCTACAATCATTGTGAGCCTGACATTTCAGCTAGTGTACAAAGGAATATGGGACTTTATTATAAAGAACATTTACAGGTAATATGTGCATTGGATATTTAAAGTGATCCTGTTGCTATACTAACATTTTCCAGTCAAGACATACCTGTTAGAAAGAAAGTAAATACTCACCTTTCCTTTCCTCCCGCAATGAAAGACTGGGGAAATATGAAAAGCTTCCTAGGTGCCCTTGCATACTAGTTGTGCTGATAATATAGGAATGGTTAGTCTTTATCTATTCAGGATAATATTAATAAATGTTATAACCAATCAATTGCTGGATTCCTATATGAAGTCTTACAGTAATCGTATATATATATTACCTACGCTTATATCTCATGTGGCTTACATCTATGAGTCTTTGAAGAAATTGGTATCAACTTACTGTTCTTAATCATAGAGTTAGGGCTTGTTCACACCATAACTACGTGCATCTGCGAAGCTGTAGTGTGATGCGTTTTGCCGCGTTTTTACTGCATTTTGACGATTTTTTTTTTAAGCTTAACGTGGGCTTTCCTGTGCAGTCCAGCGCGTTTGCATAAATTTTTGATGTTGCAATCAGGTGCAGCTAAATGAGACAAGCAGTATTTTTTCTGACTGCCTTGGAAGAGACTGCACTGGTGTGAACAGAGTACCAGAAATCCTATTGGAGACTATTGTGACGCGATTTTGATGCAGCTGCCAAACTGAACGGACTGCATCAGGTGTGAACTAGCCCTAAATAACACATGCTGAAGTATTCAGGTACATTTAGCTATGTTGCTACCTCAGGAGGTTGGACACTAGCAACACAAAGCTGTAAGGATAGCCCAGTAAAACCCCTGTCACTCCCAGTATGCCTTAGTTTTTGCTAGTTTTCTAGGAGAGCAGTCATCTTCACTCTTACAGAAAATCCTTTCTTTCTGTTTATCAAGATTCTTTTTCAGTTGCTGTCAGATTATTTGTCAGTTTTGTTAGTTGCTACAGAACCAGAATGGCATCCTTTTGCAGCATTCCAGATCAGCTGTTCCTCAGCATTGCCATGGAAGCCCTTCATCCTGCATCCCTATCACCAGATATGCCTGTTTGGGAACTGTTGGGCCATTTGTAGACCTGGGCTGCATTAGGTAGGCATTTTGCCCTTGGGTACAGGAAGCCTGCTGTCCTGGGATTCCCCTAAGGGGTTAATGCGCCATGCTCTGGCTGCAACACTTCTGGTTCCACGGCCGGTGGCAGGAAGAGGGGCTGTACCAGTTTGAATCTGGTGTGTAAGCAGTCCTTACTGTGGCTGCACGGTTGCGTCTCCTCAAATCCTCTTCTTAGTGGTTCTACTGCACGTGAGCATGGAATTGTTTTCCAGTGCACGCACAGACCTTGTCTTCCCACCATATCCTCCACATTTGCACCAGCTTCACAATCCTCTTGACATTCCCTGGACTCCCTCCTGTCCTGCAGTGACCTGATCACAGATGGCCATAACTCTTCCTTCTCAAGCATCAGTTTGTGAGTAGCCTTATGGGCAAACCCTCAATCTATACCTAATATGGCAGAGCATAAGCAGGGCCTGGCCAGCTTATGATCCACCATCAGTGCTAGGGGTTCTGCATTTTCTCCCTAGGGGATCTGACACCGATAGCCCAGACCACTGACCACTACTTGAATCACAGCACTTTAGAGTCTCCCTTAACCCCTTTAAGGGTATATCCTTTCTCAGTTTTATCGAGGGTAGAATTATCTACTACTATGTTTGAGTTTTTGCGAAAAATGGCAACCATTATAGCCGATTATGAATGCAGGGTCCACAAGCTTTCTTCCATGCACCTTCCTCTCCCTGAATTCTTTGGGGCTGCAGTTGCTTTTGAATATGGAGGATTGTACTTTTTCCTTATTTGCAAAAACTTTTTTTGCCTGAGGAAGGAACCAATGTGCATTCTGAAACGTTGCCACACATTGTGAGACCTGATTGGATGTCAATAAACAAGGTCTGACATTCTTGCAACTCAGGAGTGCTGGTGATCTCTTCACTTATCACTCCCATGTTCAGACTCTACAGTTCAGGGGCTTTCAACCTGCGCTTCTGAATGAGGGTTCTGGGCTTAATGGTGGTGAGTGCCCTATGCCCAGTGTCACTCCAGACCATTGCAATATTCTGGCAGTGTGGCAGAAGAGGGTGCAGACCCTCCATGGGCCACCCAAATCTTCCAGATCTACTGTCCCAAGGACCCGTTCACCACCCTGTTTCTTGGTCCCTGCCTTTAATGGATTGGCTATTGAAGCCTCCATGGGCCACCCAAGTCTTCCAGATCTACTGTCCCAAGGACCCGTTCACCACCCTTTTTCTTGGTCCCTGCCTTTAATGGACTGGCTATTGAAGCCCAGGTCCTAAAGGACAGGGGCCTGTCAGATTCCGTTATCCCTATTCCTTAAATGTTTGGAAATCGTCTTATGCCAGCGCACTAAGAAGTTCTCCATGGAATATATCCTGTCTTTTCTCAAGTCTTGTCTAGATCAACATTTGGCCTCTAATACCCTCAAGACTCAAGTCTTGGCCTTGGGGGTTCTTTTTCAGGGACCATTTGCCTCTCACTCCTTAGTGAAAGCCTCCATTCAGGGTGTCACTCAAAAGGATATTTCTCGGTCTACTCTTACTCACAAGGTTGCATTCTTCATTGTCATAATTTCTGTGATGCTGAGTTGATGGCCTTAAACTGTTGTAATAAACTTACCTGGCCATGCCCCAGGTACAACATCCAGCGCCGCCCACTCCAGCGGTGTCACATTGCTCCTCCTCCTTCAGCTGCCTCCTAGATTTAACTGCCGGTTTTCAATTGCTCAGTGTCTTCTTGTTGTGACAGTGAGCACTCACCTGATCTGTGCAACACCTCGCTCCATCCTGAAATCTCTATTTGTGGATTCAACAGCAGTCCCACACCATCTTGGATGTGATAATGATTCAGTCCTCTGTCCTCTCCATACTGGACTGTTGGGAAGCTCACACAAGCCTGCCTGCATAGTGGATTCAACTCCAGCGTACTCCTTGTTGACCTGGAGCTGCTACAGCTGTGGGATTAACTGCCTGCTACCAGCACAAATAATTCATCCATCGCTGCTAACCGCAAGTATATACATTCATACCACTGTGTGCACAAGTATTCATACTAGCTACTACCGTATTAATCAAGCACTTCATGGTGGATTTCCCCTTCAGAGGAGTTACTCTGAGTTGTTACCAAGATATTCCATGAAAAGACGTGTGGACTTCTATGTTGTAATATAGATGACTTACCTGTGATTTGTTTTCATATTATTATTAGTAATACCACCCGCTCATCAGTATATGAACTTTAGTTATTTCACCAGAGACATTATAGAGTGTATGAAAGCAATTCAGTGGCACTGCAACTTATCTTTCAATACATCTTTTAACATGCGTAGAAAGCCTACATCCATCTTCAACTTGATATAGCCACCTTAAATTCCTTGACACTATCCCCTCGGCGGGTTGTGATCCATATTAGGTAATGCCATATCAGCTCAGACCATTACACCTGTAAAGAACCTTTCTAAGGCTACACAAAGACAAGCCAGTGGATGTGGTATACCTGGATTTTGCAAAAGCATTTGACACAGTACCACATAAACGCTTAATACACAAGCTTATTGGCATAGATGAAATGTGTACATGGATAGAGAACTGGCTACAGGAACGTGTCCAGAGAGTATTGATAAATGGCTCTTTCTCAGGTTGGTGTAAGGTCGAGAGTGGCATGCCCCAGGATTTTGTGCTAGCCCAATATTGTTTAACCTGTGTATTAATGATATTGGCGAAGGTGTTAATAGCCATGTTTCTGTGTTTGATACTAAAATTGGGAGGGTAATAGACACGGGCTTAGACATTATAACATTACAAGAGGACCTGAATAAAATGGGGGAGTGGGCAACTACATAGCAGACGAGGTTTAATGTTCAAAAATGTAAAGTAATGCATTTTGGGATTAAAAATAGGCAATAATAACAATCATTTTGCCACTTTATAGATCACTGGTTCAGCCTCATCTTGAGTATGCGGCTCAATTTTGGTCACCAATCCACAGAAAGGATGTCCTGGAGCTGGAGAGAGTCCAGAGAAGAGCAACAAAACTAATTAAGGGGGTGGAGGACCGCTTGTTCATGATGGAAGTGAGGCAATTAAGAGGGGACATGATTTTCATGTACAAAATGTTTGGTGGTGATGGCAACATCAGCAATAAACTTTTTACAGTAAACTCCCTAACAAGGACTAGAGGCCACCACCTAAAATTGGTGGAGAAAGATTTTACCGCAGGGGGCGTAGGGGCTTCTTCTCAGTCCAGAGTGGTTAAATTTGGAACTCTCTGCCACAAGCAGTCGTATCAGCAGAGAGTAATGAATCATTCAAATATTAATTAAATACCTTCCTCAGAGACCATAATATACAGGGGTACAGGTACTCTTAAAAACTAAGACCACACAGGGACTCATATACACACATGACATGCATGCACAAACACACACAGACACACAAAGGTTGAACTTGAGGAACCTGTGTCTTTATTCAACCTCATGTTATCTCTGATATGAAGGCAGATCCATGTACTTTTACCAGATGCATATATGTAAAGAAGTTAATTCTTAATCCAGAACTGGATTTTATTACCTGCCTAGAGTTTACCATGTAAATATTATGTGTGGCCGAGTGTAATGGATTATTTGCTTTGTTAGATAAAGTGGGGTGCAGCTCCCCTTAATGCAGTAATCTATCAGGAAAGATGTTGTATGCAGGAACATAACTGCCCACAATGAATATTGTATCTAGAGTATAATCTGCTCTGAAAATGCAGTTTCTGTAAAGATTTCATTACTTCTGTTGTGTAAGTCTTTTTTCTGTTTTGGGCCTAGTAGACCTTTAAAGATAAAGTCACTGATGCAGAAGTCTTAGGCCAGTAGTTACAGATGCCACCCAGATACTTGGCTTAGATGTTATGGTCTTTTTTTTGTGTAGGCAAACAGTTGCATACACAGTTGAGATGTGTATATGTGACCATTTGGTGTAACAGACAAAGGATTTGTAATTCTCTGTGGCCAGTCTTGTGATCCAGTCAATATTACCAGATAGCACAGCAAGCTCTGTGACCCTTATTGCAGCTACAGGACTACAGTACAACCCAGACACACCCTAAACTGGATGACAGGGCAGTGGAGCATAATGCTGATGAGGTCATCACTCTGCTCCCTTCTGCTTGAATATCCCCTGTCAATACTTGTGCATTCAGCAGAACCTCGTAGAGTTGGCCCTCTCTTCCTCAGTCTGGAGTGTTCCTGTGTAGGGCATTACAGGAGGATGATATCAAGGCGGTTTTAGGTACTTAAATGTTCTCCTGAAAATTAAATGTGAAGTCTGATACTAACATAGCAGTTGCCGCTTGAAGGAGAAGATATAAAAATTGTGTTTTAAATGGACCAAATCGAAAGAAAATGATCCTTACTTGGGCCTTTTACTTGTCAACCTACTGTGGTCAGGAGCTCCACCTCCTGACCACTTTCAGGACAACACTTTGTCTAACCCCTTTAAATTCTCAGCTGCCCAGTGTAGAAATGTTATTTTTCTGTCCTTGCTTCGGGATAGCCCTTTTAGAATTAATCATTTTTATGTTTTCCCCTATTCTCTACCCTTATTCCTCCTCAAGTTCAGCCTCTCCTGGGTAAATGGTCCCCCATTATAGGTAAAGCCTCAGAACGGTAAGCATTCCTGATGCCAGAACTGGAAGTGTTCCTGTGTAAATTGAGGGTTTTGCCTGCATTACCTGGTGGTGTTAGGTGGGTTTATGTGGTAGGTATGTGGACCCAGCTTGCTCTTTTTTTCTCTTTCCTCCATCAGCTGTCTGCAATTAAGCAAAACCATGTCTGCTTTTGCCCTGACAACCTGAGATCAGCCAGACAGACCGTGCCTCCACTTCCACCCACACACTCCCATTGCCATGCCGCTCACGCATGTCTCTTGCAGTCTTATGGGCGGAGTGACCTCTTCAGCCCATGCTGTTTTCTTCTCATCCACTGCTGGGGTATTTGGGCCAGAAGTGGACAATGACAGACACAGCTCTACTTATTGGCAGCTTTGTGATTAGAGGGACAGCGGCACCTATTTAAAAATATCCAGTAGGGAGTTTATCAAAACTGGGGCAGCAAAATCTGGAGCAGCTGTGTATGGCAACCAATCAGCTTCTCTCTTTCATCTTCAAATCTAAACTGAAAAGAGCTGCTTCAGATTTTGTTTGCTGCTTCAAAAGGATGCATACAGATTTGAATTTTTTTTTCCAGGTGCAGGTTCGTCTTGTAGTCCAGTTATTGCCTCAAAATGTATCTCCAGAAAAGGTGTGGACAGCCAGCACAGAGTCATCCATCAGAAAAAACGTAGACAAGCCATCTATAGTCCCAGCATTGCAAGATTGAAATTATCTTCAGGTTTATTCCACAGATGACTGTGGACAAGGCTCAGATGACAGCACTCCTGATAGCCCAGTCGATTGTGGCCTGAACATCCTTATGGTCTGAACATTTATTTGCAGACACAGCATCTTAGCAAAGTCTTTTTTCCATTAGGTTTCAAGGCAAACTTCTTTTTGGCAAGGCATTGAAGAAGGCCATTCAACAAGTGTCAGGGGGCAAGTCTGGGCTAATCTCGCATGAGAAAAAGCGTTTCCGTGAGCCCTTTATGTCGAATAGAAGACCCAGAGACCAATATTGAAAATCAAGATCTTAACGTCCTAGGAGAGAATGCTACAGAAGTTCCTGGCAGGCTTCACAAACTGCTTTTCAGGAAGCCAATAAGCCCAAGACAGTTTAAGTTGACCATACTCTATTAGATTTCCAAGTGCAAAAGATCTTTCTTTACCACCCGATAATGCCATCGGACACTTGATGAACATTGATCAGATTTTAACATTAGATTTTGGAATGAAAAGAAGCCGGCTACATGCTGTTTGGCAGGATCGATGCTCCATCTTCCCTCAGGGCACTGCCAGTCAGAGGAAATCTCCCTCTGACTGGAAGGTATCGAAGCATTTGGGCAAGTACAAATACTCGGTATCGTCACCGATACTAGTATCGATATTGGTCCATCCCTAGTATTAGTAATTTACAAACCTGCCGTCAAGGACGTCAATCTAAGGTCCATAATCTCACATGCACACAGGGCCTATTTAGACAGGAGCCAATTAACCTACCAGCTTTGAGAATATGGAAATTCCTGAATTGGGGAGCCTCAGTGCTGCAAGGCAGAAGTGCTAACCACTACACCACTGTGCTGCCCCTAGAATCAATGGTGCCCCCATAACGAGGCAGCCTGAGGTGGTAGCCCGCCCGACTGAAAGCTCAGCCGCTCCCACCCAGCTGACCGTGTGGCCCAAACCCACCACTGTGCTGCCCCTATAATTAATGGTGTCCCCATAATGAATGGAATTTGGAGAGGCAAAGCTTTGATAAACCAGCAGTATCTGAGTTTTGTAGTCAGGACAGGCTATTATCAATTCATATGTCTACCACTTGGCCTGTACAACACTCCCAGGACTTGGCCAAAGATTCTGTCCTCTATCATCGCTCTGCTACACCTCTGCTGTGTCAGAATATTTCACTATTTAGACGATAGTCAAATTCGCCTGATACTCTGAAGGTCCAGATGGGGGTAACACTGGAGACTTTTTTTAGCACACTTCTTTTGGTGAGTAAATGCCTAGAAGAGTCACTTTTCATCTGACTCAGTCACTAGAGTTTCTTCGCATACAATTTCGAGCGAGAGTCTTCCTTCCTCCGAGGAAGATTCAATAAGTACTCTACTCAGAGAGATCTTCAATAACTCTGAGGGACAGTATGCGGGTTCTGGGATTCCAGCCACCATTTCGGCAGTTACATGGGCAAAATGACATCTGCCATCCTTATTTTGGTAACTGAATTACAGAATTTGAGAAGTATTTCAGAACCTGAAGATCTTATAACAATAACTGCCATCATCAACCTTCAAGTACTTCTAATGGGTCACATTTAAAGTATCTCCATCATCTGAATTACTCCTGGGACACAGAATAAATGGCATGTTCAAAAAGAAGCAAATCCTATAAAAGCATGACCTGTGTTTGACAACTGGAAGAGAGTGACACTGGTCTATAGGGTTATTATCCACTTACTACTAAAACTTGTCTATGGGGTCCTCTCTCCCTTATTACTAAAGACTGGTTTAGAAGGTCTTCTCTACATGCTGGTCTATAGGGTTCTCTCTCCCTTACTAGGAAATGCTGGTTTATAGAGTTCTCTTCCCTTTACTAGTAAATGATGGTCTGTAAATGGTAGTATATTAAAATTTAAGGAGGTCCAATGAGCAAAATTTTCATTGTGCAAATTCTATGGGCACACCACAACGTGATGTGGTTGTACCATATTGTGGCTGGTGTCACTGAAAAAAAAGTACAGCATCCTTCAGCGTTCCCCCTTTACATCAGTTTTCCCCATCAGAGAGCCCCCTTATATTGCCCCAGAGTGTCCCCTTCAGAGTGCCCCCTTACATTGCTTGTCCCCATCAGCGTGTCCCTTTATGTTTGCATTTACTCGACTAAGGGGGCACACTAATGGGGGCAACTAATGTAAGCGGGCACTCTGGTGGGGGCAACTAATAATTCTACCCATAAAAGTGCCCCCTAACATTGGCTGTCCCCATCAGTGTGCCCCCTTACATTAACTGCGAGAGTTAGGGGGCACTCCAATGGGGGCAAATAATTTGTTGTCCCCATCAGCGTGCCTCCTTTCATTGGCTTTCCCCATTGGAGTGCTTTCAAAATTAATGTAAGGAGGCACTCTGAAGGCGGCAACTAATGTAAGGGGGAACTCCAAGGGGGCAAATAATAATTAGTTGTCCCCATCAGGGTGTCCCCTTATATTGGTTGTCCCCTAAAGGGCCCTATCACAACAATGCAGTGCGATTAACACACACTACCACGCATTGCCCCTACTGTGCGTTACTGTGCAGCAGGTGCATTGCCATTCATTTGAATGGCACCCCAAACACACCTCCTGGCCGCAATGCGTTCAACCGCAACGCATGGTACTGCAATACGGTCTGTTGCAGTGTGACGCAATTTAAAAAAGTAGTGCGTGTGGTGTGCAGTAGAGCGTGTTATTCACACGGGCATGCCCTTTTATAGTACTATTCTAATATATTAAAAAAGTAACATCGGAATTTATGTAGCAGGACACCACATCCTATAGTAAATGGACTAAAATTCCAACCTAATGTCCACACATGTTTCTTTTGGGTACCTTATCTGGGAGGCGAAGTCAGGAGACAGAGTGAGGAGTTGGAATCGGGAGGAGCCAGACGCAGAGCTGGGAGGCAGAGAAGAGAGCCTGGATGCAGAGCCAGGGTGTGAAGTTTAGAGGGGGCGGGGCTGGGAGGAGTCTACAGGCCAGGAGGCGGAGAGAGCTGTGGGCCGTTGAAGAGTACGGAAGATACGGTTCCTTCAGTGCTCAGCGGGACATCAGCTGACATTGGCGATCGTGGTCCGGATAGGCCAGCCGTTTGGTCCATTTGCCGTTTGCTGACCCCTGGTCTATAGGGTCTTTCTCCCTTAATAGTGTAAGAACCTGCAAAGCACTGGGAGTGCTGCATAGCTGCACAGAAGTGTGTTCAAGTACCATTGTTATTCAACCATCTATCATAGTTAACCTAGAGTTTTGGTGGATCAAATTATGTTTTTGCATCTAAATACATGAGCAACAAAATTAAGAAGAGTCTGGTTATGTATTAACTGAAATCTAATATAAACCGAAAGCTCCCGGCTTCCTGATTGCTAGGAAGCCAGCTTCTCTTGTTGCTAGGCAGCCTGGCTACCTAGTAACAAGTGAAGCCGGCTTCCTAGCCCGTCAGGAAGCCGGGAGGCTGATCATCACCCGCCGCCCAGCTTCCGGATTGGAAAGGCTCTATGCTCCCTTGGCACTGCCGGTCGGAGGGAAATCTCCCTCTGACCGGAGGTTCCAGTTCCAGAGGCAAGTATCAGAGCATTTGGGCGAGTATGAGTACTCGCCCAAATACGTGGTATCGGCACCGACACTAGTATTGGTGTATCCCAAATAATAAAGATCTTCACTCTGGTGTTAAGGCTTTCTAAAATATGTTTATAACCTGTGCTGTTAGGCCTGAGCCTTAAACTGCTCTTTACTGTAATCATACACCAATCCCAACTGAGCAAACTGAAGAGAGAAGCTGATTGGTTGCCATGGGCAACTGCTCCAGTTTTGTTAAATTCCTCCCACTGTATATTACATGGCAGATGGACACTGTACAGAGATAGAGAGATTAGAAGACAACAAACCAATATTATTGTAGCTGACAGGAAAAGAGAGTTTTATCCATTCCTGTAATATTTCTAGAAAGGAAATGACATAAAGCTTCTGTTTAGCAGCCATGCGTAAGGTTGGCCATACATTGTGAGAATTTCATCCGATTCACAGGAACCAGACAATTCTTGCAGTAGGCGGCCCTGCTGGACTGGCAAAATGAACTTTTGTTGAAGGAGCCACGCCAAACATTTTCAGCCAAGACCGACTGCAACCAACCAGCTGCAGTCAATGTTTAATTAAACTGACAGTGGCAGTCGCCCCCTGTCAGAATACAATAGCCGCAGTGGAAGATCCCATCTGTGCTGCTTAGCATGGATGGAGGAATCTGTTAAATTTTTTTTTTTGTATGTTTAGCCCACAAGCTGAAAAAAGATCTCTTGTTGTATGGTCGGCTTAAAGTGCAACTGAAGCCAAAACTTTGTTTTGGAAAGAGCGGAGGAGGATTAGAACGTCTGTCAGGGTTTTATTTGCTGCCTGTGCCCCTGTTAGGGAGATTCACCCCCTTCTATATTCTCCTGATGACCATCATCATTGGACATTTGGGCTTGACATCAGAACATGAATAGATGGGGAAATATTTCAATTGGGACACTAGTTCCGGTGACCACCAGGGCTTTCCCTTTCTTTGGAGGGATTTCCTCTCACTGCCTGTTGTGTATCAGACCGGAAGTGAAGGGAAATCTCCCCAATGGGACACAGATGGCAGAACAATAGCTAACGGGGTATATAACCCTCCCTCTCTCTAAATCTAAATAAATAAATAAAGATTTTGGCTTCAGTTTTACAGATATACAAAATCTAGTTATTTTTGTGGGGAGATGAAATGTAGTGCACCTAGCACCAAAAAGAGACTCGCTGTCATATAGGGTGGCCACACATAATGAGTCGTGGAGGGATTTTCCCATTTTAACAGCAAAACTCTCAGACCAGTGCTTGTTCTTTTCAGGTTTGATATGATACATCCCGTCTGAATCAATCTATGTGCCAGAAATCCATAATATCATTGTAATTCCTGTATACTAAAAAGCACCAACATGTTTAACACAGCGGTCCCACTCTCCCCAGTCCCTGCCCTAGTGGATGGTAAAGAAGAACTCCAGGACAAAATATTTTAACCCTTGCAGTGGGGCTACCTCCGCATTGCAAGGGTTAACTGCTTGTTTTTGTCTAGGTTAAAAAACAATTTTTAAATGACACTCACCCGATGCTGTGATAGCTGGATGGCTCGGAGCTTCGTGTGAGTATAACTTTGTTATTTTATGATCTAGACCAAAACGAGCAACTAACCCTTACAGTGTGGGGGTAGCCCCCCTGCAGGGATAAAAATAAAGTTTTCCTGGAGTTCTGCTTTACATTTCAATGTACCTACCGCTATTACATACCACAGAGCTAGTTCAATTCCCAGTTTAATTAATGATTGTGAGGGGGCACTGGAAGCACAGAATCCATACACATAGGGCCCCAGTGAGTTTAGAGCTCAGGTCCTCAGATGACAGGATCACCACAACGTGGAAAGGAAGGCAAAACCAGCAGGGAAGAGTGTTTACTGGTGGACTGAATCAGAAAAGTCACACAGGAATCCTAGAAAACAGTAGGCCCCCCTGCACTCCTTACAGCGCTTCCGGTCCAAGTGTACACAGGAATCCTAGTCACTGGGAGGCTTTCAGGGTTTTTAGAGGCCAGAAACCAAATGAGGGGAAATATTTCTCTGTCATGTGTTGTGTCTGAAACAAATATAGTCACATAAGAAAACTGTAATTACTTTTGTGTTTTACTGGAACTCTTCTCAAAGTAATTCAACACTAACGTACAGACACCGCAGGGAAAAAGGGATTTGCTGAAGTACCAAAAAGACCCACTTGGTGGCAGCATTGACCACATATTGTGTTCATAACAAACTAGATCTATAGTATGGCGGCGCTACTCAACCTTTTTTTCTGTCACGGCTCCCTTTAAATGTATGCAAAATCTCGAGGTGCCCTATTGTAATTTAAAAATGCATTCAAGTACCCTAACTATTAACAATACTGGATCTTAGTTATTTGTATATCACTCGGCTTTACATCCTCAAATCATCTCTGAATTGGTGCTGACACTGTCCTTCCTTCTGGAGGGGGGCAACTTTTGTTCCCCATGGTCCCTGTGTGTTGTAATGTAGTCACCACTCCAAGCTCACTCCTGTGATGGATTACAATCTTCGGTTTAGTTTACTAATCTGTATTGAGATCAGCGGCATTACGTGGGGGGTCCAGGCACCAAATCTTTAGGGGTCCTGCGTGGGCCCAGTGAGATTCAGGCTCTTAAAATTTTTAGGTAGACTCGGCTAACGTGGGGTCCCGCGCTTCCTGGGGACCTCACAGCAGCCTCTCAGGGAACCACAGCAGAGATTTATAGTTTTTTATGTGTGTGTGTGTGTGTGTATATATATATAAAAAAGGACACACAGCATATATATATTTATACACACACACATAATGTGGAACCCTAAGGAGGTAGCTTGTTATTATATGATGATGCTGGCATTAGGTTTTTTAATAATTGTTGTTTGTTTTTGTTTTTTCATGTTTTGTTCATGTTGTCATTTTAATTAATAAAAAAAAGATAGAAAAATACACATTTATGATTATACTGAATGGATATTATGTATGTGTGACACCTTAAAAGCCCCATACCTTTTGTTTTTTTTAATCATATTCTGCATAATGTATTGCTGGTACTTTGTAGTCTTCTATATCTGATGGCATTCTGCATTGCTGTAAAATATATTTCTGTGATTTGTAGTCCTCTCTAGCCGGTGGTATTATTCTGCATTGCTATATAATGTATTGCTGAGATTTGAAGTCCTCTCTATCCAGTGGTATTATTCTGCATTGCCGTATGAGGTATTGCTGAGTTTTGTAGTCCTCTATAGTAGTATCATTCTGCATTAATATATAATGTATTGTTGGGATTTGTAGGACTCTATTGGGGTACAGATAGGGATGCACAAATACTTAGGGAGACCCAGGGAGTGCTAATGGTCAGTGGGGTAGGGGGGCTCAATACTTGCTTTGCCCAGGGAGCTGACACGCTACGCCACGGGAGTGAGCTTGGAGCGCTGACTACTTTACAACACACACAGGGACCATGGGGAACAAAAGTAGCCACCCTTCAGTAGGAAGGACAGTGTCAGCACCAATTCAGAGATGATTTGAGGATCTACAGCCGAGTGATACACAAATAAGATACATTTGTGTTACTAGTTAAGGCACTTGAATGCATTTTAAGGATTTAACTCCCGAGTTTAGTGTCTCTTTAAAAACCAGGAATGTAAAAATGTCTAAAATATCGGTCTTATCTGAGACAGGGATCTGGTATGGATTTTAAGAAGGGACCCCACACAAAAACAAAAAAGTGGGGTTCATCCTTCACATGATCATTCTTAACCCCTTCACATCAGGAACCCCCTCCTCTCACATAATTGTCACCGCTTCTCACAGTAGGAGCCCCCCTTCACATCAAAGGCATAATGCTGTGTAAAAATGGAGGCACCCTGGTTGAGAAAGGCTGCACTATGGTACAGTGCAGTACGACAAGATGACATGTCTTCAAAACCCAACTCCAGGCAGCACAATCACAGACTTGGGAAGAGTGAATACTGTCATGTTTCTATAGTCCTGTTATCCTGTTATGGAAATGTAACTTCCTGCCCCTGTAACTGCAGGATGGGATAAAAGGTTGTAAAAGCTGTTGTGAAGACACAGGCAGTAATAACAACATGAGAGGGGTTCTGACCCATATCCATTCACTGAAAAAGAAGTATTATGTTGCAGCCTGTGAGTCCATCAGAGAGATTTTCCCAACAGGAAATGATGATAAAACTCTACAATGGGATCGCAGTCTGTAGTAAAAACTTGACAGGTGTTTATCCCTCATTGTCCAATACTAAAAAAGTGTAAGTTGAAGTTGACCTTTAAAGGATTAATGTACTTTAAATCAAAGTGCACTTATGCTTTGGCCCCTTTACACTGACCTTACCGATCCCATCCTCCCTCTGCACAGATTATTATACAGGATTTATATAGCGCCAACAGTTTGCGCAGCACTTTACAATATAAGGAAGACATTACAATCACAATAGAATTCAAGACAAGATGGTAAGGAGGGCCCTGCCCGTGAGGGCCCACAATCTAAAAGGGTGGGGGTGATCAGGGCCGTCTTTAATGCGGGAGCAAAAGGGGCAGCTGCCCCGGGCCCAGTCAATGGAGTGGGCCCCAAAGCAGCTGCCCCTTGACCGTGTGACATCACACACGGGGGTCACGTCTCCCTCTGACGTCATCTCCTATCTGCTCTGCAGGAGTAAGATGTAGTGCGAAAGCAGCATTCGTCACGCACACATCAATCAGAAGAGTGAGGTGGGACATCTGGACTGAGCTACAGCTGCACCACCAGTGCAGAGGCATGTGAGCTGGGCTGGGCTGCTGAGGCATCGTGTGTTTTTGGGATGTTGGGGTGGAGAGCGAAATTGCATGGCGGGCCAGCATTAAGTGGGCAGGGTGCACGGCAGGGGACCCAAGAAAATGTTTGCCCAGAGTGCAATCAATATTAAAGACGGCCCTGGGGGTGATACATGAGGAGGTAGCTGTGTGGGGATAAATTGTTTGAGAATGTGATGGTTCAGTGGTTAGGTTGAGGTGGGATAGGCTTCCCTGAAGAGATGAGTCTTTAGGGATCACCTAAAGGCAGTCAAGATGCATACTTACCAAGTTCCGGCGGCCTCCGTTGTTTGATTACATCCTGCAGTGAATGTCTCCTTCTCCTGGCCACAGGAGGGAGACATTTACTGCAGGATGTAAACAAACTTTCAAGGTCAGGCCCATCGAAACTGTATTTGTGCAGAGGAGGGTAGGATCGTTAGGTCAGCTTAAAGGGGCCAAAAGGATAAGTGCACTTTATTTTAAAGGGTATCTATTACGGGATGCACTGATACCAAGTATTTGGACGAGTACTTGTTGCTTATCCCAATACCGGAACTTCCGGTATCAGGAAGCTGGCTCCATGCTCCCTCGTCACCAAGAGCATATGGAGCCGGCTTCCCTGCCAATCCAATCTATACCCCTCCCCTTTAACTCTGTCCTTCTTTACTAATTTCCTAAATTCCTCTGTCTGTCTATATACTTCCCACTTCTCCCATAGCTTATCATATTTCCATAAGTTTTATCCCACTCCTAATAACCATATTGATCTAGAAGTTTGTAAACTTGTACTCAACCCTGTAAATATACACGTAAATATGTAAACACACGTAAATATAAACTGTAAATATGTCACAACTCTCACAGAGACTGCCTTCTGAACTAAAACTCAATGTCGAAACATTATCATTGCTTGCTGGAAGCAATTGCATGATGGGACATGTAGTCTTGAGAAATCAAGATTCCATCACATCAAGCAGCAGGGAAAGCGATGACAAGCAAACTGGGAGTCCAGCAAGTCGTTGAAAGTGATGGGCAGACCGGATGCAGCACTTACTACATAAAAATGGTTTTGATTAGCTGGTCAGTGCTCGAGAGACATTTCAAAGTTTTCACAGAAAAAAACCTAAAAGAACTGTGGGGTGATTCAATACACTTTTCTGGCATTCTGGCCATATTAGAAAGTCCTGCATCAAATTCATGTTGTGTGACACGTTTCCTGTTCATTTCTAACGTGCTACAAATTCTGGCAATTCTTATCTCTGAGACTTTTACATCCTGTCACTGTGGCTGCGACAAATTAATTGAGAAACACGGCCACATCGATGATGAGAAAAGTGGAGGCAAATAAGAGGTCTTCCGTGTTGGAGTAAATTGTGTCGCAGACAAAATTGTGTCTCATGCAATTCTGCAGCACATTCACATACACCTTACTGACAGTTACATGAATTCATTGCATGGACGGCAGAGAGTCCATGGTGGTGTCAGAGAGATTTCTAATGAGGGTCTATGACACCCTTTATGTGTCTTCATAAAATGTTTTGAAGTAGAATTCTATCCAATTTAGAAAACCGTTTACAATATTAATATTGTGATGGAGTGTGTTTAGAAACTCTCTCACATATCTAGACCAAGAAATATGATGTAAAATAATATCATTGAAAAATTAAGAATGATTAATTATAAACGATCAAATATATGCATTATAGATGAACAAACTTTGATGGACAAATAATCAATGTGAATAAGATACCCCATGTATGAATATTAATGTTAAGTTACTAATGACAAATGAAGAAAAATGAATATATTGCATTTGACAAATGAAAAATAAGGAACTGTATATATAATTATAAAATAGAAATGAAATGAATTTTATTGATATATAATATATTATATGCTGATTTTATCTCATGGTTTAACATTAATCTATATTGTATTATATGTTTAAAAAACAGATTATTGCTGAAAATTAATATATACAAACAAACAAAATAAACACACCCCCCTGAAGAAGCCTTTTTGAGCGTAACGCGTAGGGGATTCATCAAATAGTAATATACCTGTAAAGAACTATATGAAACATGAATATGTATATGTATGTATAAATTATGTTGGTAATATGGATTGCAAATATACGAATCAGCAATAGTCCTAGGGTTAGAGACATGTTGTTCTGAGATATACATGAGTATCACTATAAGTGAATTGTTTTTTATTGAACTGCATGATTTTTAGAAAAACAAGAATTTAAATAAATAACTATTAATTATATATATCTGAGTCCTTTCTAAACACACTCCATCACAATATTAATATTGTAAACGATTTTCTAAATTCAATAATTGGGAGGTGTGGACTCAGGTCGCCTTAGGTGACATCTGGGAAGTGCTATTACTGGATTGACAAAGAATTCTATCCAATAAACCTTTTGCACCAGATCCATTGCTTTGCGTTACGATACGTTTTCTAATGGATGATTCAGAAATCAGAAGATCTCGCTGCACTCCTTACCAAAGAAGAAAGACCCATACAGATGGGTGGGTGCTTGTAGTGGCCACGGATGGCACCGTGAGAAGATAAGAACGAAAATAACGTCACCAGCACTCCAAAGTGTAATCAAGCAATAGTCCATTTATTGGTACACTGCCATTCAAATGCAAGCGCTTTCGGGGGCCTCGGAGGGTCCCCTTCATCAGGCTCAGAATGACACAGCAATGAAACAATATGCACCTTAAATAGACATCCAACTGTGAGGTTAAAACAGACTCCTCCCATTGAGAAAAACATCAGCATAGATCCCATTCCCGCCAGGGAATTCATATGTAAATAGCCTGCAGGTGATTGCAGCTAAAGAACGGCGCACAAATGCAAGCGGGTCGTTCGGCCGGGAGTTTGACAGGTACGGACGGATTGCCTCGTCCACACGTATCCGTCGCGTGTGGAGCGCAGGGAAGTTCCGGCTTGCATTCCAGCCGTCATATGTATATGAGGGCCGGGTGGTTTTAGCGCATGCGCACATCCCCGTTCGCTGTAGTTCTATTCACTGGCCATACCCGATCGCTAGCGCTCTTGTGATGTCGTAGACACATACAGAAACACTGTACCTGAGCGAATTAGAGAGATGGGGAGCTGATGTATACCTGGCATGGTGGACTCAGTGCTGGTTGGTTCTCTCATTACAATGACAACAGTAGGGATTAAAGCAACAGAAAAAAGTAAATAAACTTATATTTCGTTCCATGCCTCTTTTCATGCTGTTATACAACCTTAACCCCATATAGTCCACTGATGACTTGGTGGGATCATAATCTTATGTTGTAGCACATGTGTAAAGAGTGAGTGATACATGTATTGTATATGCAATAAGTCTACCACGGTCATTGGATTAGTACAGAGGGGAAAAAACATATTCCATGATTAAATGGTGTTAGCTTCAGGCAGATATAAAAAGTTACAAAACGTTACACATTTATGTGGCATAGTAATTCGGAAAGAAACATATTATATATCCTATGCAATTTAATTAATTCAATCCTAGCATTGCAATATGGAGAAGAAAATTATAATATATGCCCTGTGTAATTCCAATCAATTCTATCCTAATGTTATAACCATAGAGAATGTTTTGATCCTTGCACTCGTCGAGGGGGAATAAGGGGGAAAGGTAGGTAGGGAGGGAATGGGTGTGAATACCAGGAAACCCAGATGTGTAGGGAGCGGGAGAGGTTGAAAAAATGAGTACTCAGAGCTGCCTATGTGCAGAATGGCCCACTGAGAAATCATATCGACCAGTTTGAAAACAATTGGACTATTGCTTGATTATACTTTGGAGTGCTGGTGACGTTATTTTCGTTCTAATGGATGATAACGCAAGGGCGGCGAAAAATGAATGGGTGTGAATGAGACAGTTCACACTGGTGCATTGTGTTGCGTTGTTGTCCATTGTGCTGAAACAAAAGTAGAGTATGCTCTACAATGCTGCAAAAACACACACTATCACAAGCTTTACAGTGCAGTATGTCCGCTCTTGACATGTTACTTCACATAAAGGACCCTGAGATCCTGCACAGCCCACCTAAACCCCCGCACATTCTCCCTGAGATCCTGCACAGCCCACCTGAGACCCTGCACAGCCTCTCTCAGACTCTGCATAGCCTCCCTGAGATCCTGCACAGCCCACCTGAGACCCTGCAAAGCCTCTCTCAGACTCTGCACAGCCTCCCTGAGATCCTGCACAGCCCACCTGAGACCCTGCACAGCCTTTCTTAGACTCTGCACAGCCTCCCTGAGATCCTGCACAGCCCACCTGAGACCCTGCACAGCCTCTCTCAGACTCTGCACAGCCTCCCTGAGATCCTGCACAGCCCACCTGAGACCCTGCACAGCCTCCCTCAGACCCCGCACAGCCTTACCTGAGATCCTAAAAGCCTCTCTCAGACTCTGCACAGCCTCCCTGAGATCCTGCACAGCCCACCTGAGACCCTGCACAGCCTCCCTCAGACCCCGCACAGCCTTACCTGAGATCCTAACACAGCGCAGCTGAGAACCTGCACAGCCTCCTTGAGATCATGCACAACCACTTGAGACCCCACACCGATCTCCTGTCATCCTCTGCTGGAGACATTAGACCAGCGCCAAAGATAATGTAGCTTCATATTATTCTGCATTGATGTCTAATTCATTGTTGTAATTTGTAGCCTTCTATAGCCGATTGCCATTCGGCATTGCTGTAAAATGTATCGCTGGGATTTGTAGTCCTCTCTAGCTGAGGGTATTATGTTGCATTGCTGTATAATGTATTGCTGGGATTTGTAGTCCTCTATAGCTGATGGTATTATTCTGCATTACTGTAGAATGTATTGCTGGGATTTGTAGTCCTCTATAACTGATGGTATTACTCTGCATTACTGTAAAATGTATCGCTGGGATTTGTAGTCCTCTATAGCTGATGGTATTATTCTGCATTACTGTATTGCTGTGATTTGTAGTCCTCTATTGCTGATGGTATTATTCTGCATTGCTGTCTAATGGATTGCTGGGATTTGTAGTCCCCTGTAGCTGATGGTATTATTCTGCATTACTGTAGAATGTATTGCTGGGATTTGTAGTCCGCTATAGCTGATGGTATTATTCTGCATTACTGTAGAATGTATTGCTGGGATTTGTAGTCCGCTATAGCTGATGGTATTATTCTGCATTACTGTAGAATGTATTGCTGGGATTTGTAGTCCTCTATAGCTGTTGGTATTTTGCATTACTGTATAATGTATTGCTGGTATTTGTAGTCTTCTATAGCTGATGGTATTATTCTGCATTACTGTATAATGTATTGCTGGGATTTGTAGTCCCCTGTAGCTGATGGTATTATTCTGCATTACTCTATAATGGATTGCTGGTATTTGTAGTCCTCTATAGCTGATGGTATTATTCTGCATTGCTGTCTAATGGATTGCTGGGATTTGTAGTCCCTCTACAGTATGGAGTCAGTGGCAGAACTACCAGGGGTGCAGTGTTTGCAGCTGTGACTGGGCTGTGTTTGCATTGTAACTGTAACTCATCTCTGAGCCTGACGAGGGGGACCCTGTGTGGCCCTGAAAGCGCTAGCCAATGAGAGACAGCATCTGTCAATAAATGAGCATCTAATTGCTGTTATTATCGTTGTTGGAGTGCTGGTGACGTCCTTTCTTTTTGCATTGTAACTGTGTTACAATGGGACATGAGCTTCTAATGTCTGCATGTTGTTTTCAATGTATAGATATTTGGACCAAGAAATTTACATCTGCTCCTTTTAAAGAAGTGGACTTTGTTCCAAGAAATGCGCCTGACCGGAAATATAATATGCAACTCACTGCGACAATATATCATGCCCCGGGATAGAAAATGTCTGCACTTTGAAAGAATGATGCTATATGAGTCATGTTATAAAGGTCATCCGCTGTCTTATGAATCGGTCCTCAGAGGGCACTTTTTGAATACTAAAGAAATAAAATCTGTAACCGCTTTATGGTGTTATTTTTCCTCTTGAGTTCTAAATAAATGTCAGTTTTCAATAAATGTTCTAAAAATGTGGGGATATTGGTATGGAGTTGGGACTACAAATCCCAACATGCCTCTGGGAGCCGTGCCTGTAACTATCAGTCTTGCAATGCCTCATGGGAGTTGTAGTTCCAGAACAGCTGTAGGGTCGGAGTCGCCCACCTCTGGTCTATTTGGAATGCCATATAATATTTAATTAACTTACTGCCGGCAAGTAGTTTTGGGGTAGCAGAATAAGATGGTACACTTGTTTTATTTCTCACTCCCCTGGCAGCGCCACTCTCCTCATCTCTCCGAAACTCCAGAATAGGGGATAGGCCCTCACCGCCCTCATGTACACTGCATGACTGCTGGTCCTGCATTGTTCGTGATGACATCAGAATGCTTGCGACTTACACCGTGGCAAAGGGAGGCGGCTTCATGGAAGCGGTGGCGCAGCGTGGTGGAATCCTGCCAGAGCAAGGATTAAGGAAGAACTATGGGCATTTAAAAAATTAACCCTTGCAGTGGGGATCCCCCCCCACCCCCCGGGTTAAGTGCTTGTTTTGGTCTAGGGTCTTAAGTAAAAGACACTCACCTGATCCTCAGTCCCACTCTGGTGACTGCTCATCTCTCTCCCCTTCCAATTTGGCTGTAGAATGTCCCTTGGAATCCTCATGTCTAATAGGCTGTATAGACGTGATAATGTCCCAGATCCTTAAACTGCCGGAGCAATGCGGGGGTAAGCCCGACTGCAAGAGTTTATTTTTGAACTGTCCGGAGTTCTTCTTTAAGGGAACTATTCCTGTACCCCTACACTTAATGAGCATTTAACCCCCTGCTGTGCGAGGACGCCCCACTGCAAGGGTCATGTTTTGTTGCTGCTTGAAGTGGGCCTTTATATCTCAATCTCTAAAGGAACCAAAAAGCCTTTGCTCTAGCATAGTCCTTTAAGTGATATTAAAGCTTTGTTTTTTGGGGGGGTTTACACCTAAGAGGCCCACCTTTTTATAAATACTGTTTTCTTTAAAAAAAACAAACAAAAAAAAAAATCCCGGCCGTGCCTGCAGTAGTTGTGTGCGTCCACAAAGGCATGCTTCTCCTCCCAACAGGTTGGTTGATTGACGGTAAAAGGAGCCTGTGGCTCTTCTGTCCTCAGTATTCTCCCCCCACAACCAGGAAGTTCAGGGAACAGAGGATCACTTTGGGGACCAGCGGCCATGACATCGGTGACACAGGTAAGTGTGGAGGGACACACACAAAAAGGTACTGGTTGTTTTTTTTTTTTACCTTAATGCAGAGAATGCATTAAGCTATAAAAGGATCAGCCTTCAATACTACTTTAAATAGGTATCGACAATACAGTACTTTAAAAACCAATTTCAAAAGGCTTAAGGAAAATAGGTCGAATGGTGCTAATCAGTATAGCCCAATAGCCAACATTGCTTCTGGAACCACTAACTATGAGCACAGGAAAGGAAGAGGCCAGAATGGTTTTAGAGCAATGTTATAGCCGTTGTTAGCTTACGTTTGAATGTTAAAAATCTAACTTTTATGTATTATCTATGACAAAATCTTTATTTCAGAGGGTGGAAAAAAATGTGTTTTTGTTTTGAACAGAATGGGGAAGGATTGGAGCCCCTGTTGGGTTTTAATTGCTCTCCTTGTCAGTGTTGCAGATTTTTCTTCACTTGCCAAAACCCGACCTGGCTTTGAAATAAACCACAAATAACAGTTTTATTGCATTCTTTACCGATAACTGCTAAAGCATTGTGGGTAAATGTTGCTGGGTATAGATGTCACAGTGCTGGAGATGATGGACATGTATGCTGGGTGGATCAATGCAGAAGAATAATGGACACAGCTACAATCCTGCCGGCTCTCCTGCCAGGGTCAGACTGGCCCACCATAACCTGCAACCCTCTCACCCACCCAGATACTCCCACCCTCCCTGGATTACAAAGACATGTGGCCCTATGCTTCCTAGATAACCTCTCCTGTATTTATTGCAGGAAGCCCATGTGCATGGGGCCTCAAACACAGAAGTTATCCGGGAAGTATAAATAACTATTACGCTTCCCAGATCACTTTTTCCTGTGTTTAGTTGCATTTACACTAAATAAAACCAGGCTCAACGGTCCCAGGATGAAGAAAATTGTTTGTCTAAGACAAGGGTGAGCAACTTCAGCTCTCCAGATGTGCTTTAATTACAGATCCCAACATGCCTCTCCCTCTGGAAGTCATGCCTTTTAATTGTCAGTCTTGAAATGGCTCATGGGACTTGTAGTTCCACAACAGCTGGAGGGCTGGAGTGGCCCACCCCTGGTCTAAGGGAGGGAATGCTAAGTGCACCTAGATGCTGCTAAACGTGAACGAGCCCTGAGAAAAGCCTTATATCTAGAAAGTTCAAGCTGTCACAACAGTTGCAGTTTTGGCCAAGAGGAAGGCACAAGTCCTACTGGGCAACTGTTGTCCTATAGGAGAAACTTCCTTCCTGATGCCACAAGGCCGATCCGACGCAACTCCCTGGATGGAAATACTACCATATTAGTCTACAGTTATTACCGCTTTTATTAGTTGGAATACAAACATCCATTCCCCTTCTGAATTTTGCCTCATGTATTCCTTAAGGTGGCCATACACTGTACAACCATCGCAAGACCTTAGTCTTGCGATGGTTGTAAAGTGATTAAAAAAACGTACGATCTGCCTATCTTGGACAAGCAGATCATACTCTCGATCATCGCAAGCCCGCCCACCTGAGGGGCGGGCTTCCGATGACCGCAATGCTGAACGGGCAGTGTGCGCGTGCGCACACCGGCCCGATCGGCATTTGTCTCCCGAGCACCGTTTAAACCAGCCGAAAATCGTACGATTTACGAATCGTACTGGTTTTCTAGCGTGCTCCTTAGACAAAAGACATGCGACCGTACAGTAGAAACGGTCGCACGTCTTCGTTCACACTGCTCGATTCTCGTACGAGAATCAAGCAGTGTATGGGCACCTTCAGCTTACCCATGGAACACCCACTGAGTGTTAAGTCTTCTTCCACAAGCAAACATGTTACTTTGCCATTTGCAAAGTCCTTGGGATAAAAAGGCTATTGGCCTTTTAATGGTCTTGTATATATTTGAAATTTAAAAAAAAAATGTATTTTTAGGGCCCATTCCCACCCAATGCAGTTTTTTTTAGCACATTAAAAACATTTACAATATACACAAAACATAGGAGGCTTATAGACTAGAGAGATCTGTAGATAATTGGCACTCTGTATCCCACTGTACACTAAGTGGAAAGATTATTATGACCACCTGACGTTTGTAGGCAAATTAGCTATAATTTTGCGCTGAAGTTGAAGGGAGGGCCAGACCATCATAAATAGGGAAGCAGGTTGTTTACCACGACAGTAGAAGTGATTTGTTTTCTGAAGATATGGGTAAACAACGCGATTTAACAGCCTTTGATTGTGGGATGATTGTTGGCGCTCGGAGCCATGGAGCGAGTATCAGCAAAACAGCAGAATGTGTTAAATGTTCAAGAGCAGCTGTTGTTAAAGTGTTAAAGACTGGACTGTCAGCCGAAAATCTGGGTCTGAACGTGCGAATTGTGGCCGTCAGCGACTAGTCAATGTTAGGGTAGAACGGAGAGTGGCAAGACTGGTACAAGACAACAGAAGGGCAACAGTGCAGTGTCAAGATTCCTCGCATCACCTTTCAACATCTCATGTCCGAACGAAGTACTGATGGGGTGGTCATAATAATCTGGCCACTCAGTGTAAGGCACCATTCACACTTGTGAATGAGGCCAGATCGCTCCTCCATGAGACTCACGTGATCAGTTACAGATGGGAGGCCATGTACAATGCAATGATGGCTGCCCCCAGCTGTTTGCAGGCCCTTTGCATGTAATTAAACATGCTGCATCTACCGATGGATGACCTCACCTGGACACAGACTGTTTGCAAGCGTGAATGAGACCTAATTGCTTGACCTCTGGGCTTAATGACTTAACTATATGACCAACAAAAGCAGAGATTGCTCCTGCTAGGCTGCATCTTTCTAAAGGTGCCCATACACCTGTACGATAATAGCGGGTGATTCCGCGAGCGTACGATAATCGGCAGGTGTGCGACTGTTTCTACTGTAAGGTTGCACGTCTTTTGTCTCCCGAGCAGGCTTGAAAACCCGGCGGGTTAGTGGCATTCTCGGGAGACAAATGCCGCACGGGGCGGTGTACGCAAGCGCACACTGCCCGCTCAGCATTGGAATCATCGGAAGCCCTCCACTCAGCAGGGAGGGCTTGCGATGATCGCAAGTACGATCTGCCTGTCCAAGATGGGCAGATCGTACAAGCTTTTAATTACCTTACAACCATCGCAGGATGAAAGTCGTGCGATGGTTGTAAGGTGTATGGCCAGCTTAAGCATAAAGGACAAGAAAATCAAAACTCCTGATTTTAGAAGATGATTTTATAGTTCTCTGTCTCAAATGTTATAAGTGAACAATGTCTTATCCTGATGGCATGACTTCTACATAAAACTTTTAGCAAGTTGCAACTCATGGACAATCATGTCATCTAAACACTTGTAATACAATAGGCACAATATTTGCATGATGTCCTACATTGACCGACTTGATTTGCTTATCCAGCTAAATCTATGCAAACAAACTACAAGGGCCAGGATCACGTTAAAATGGTTACACTGCAGTGTATATTATGTTTGTACCTCAGAATTCATACAAGTTGTACTGCTTTGTTGGGTGGTCACGGGTGGTGGGGGCTCAAATTTTGCCTTCAGAGGCCAAAACAAATACCCACCATATTCCAAATAAAAGACTTGATAAAGTTGTGATAGAAATACATGAATTGCCATTACTGATCTTTGGAAAACGACTGCTGCCTGGCTGTGAAGTTGCTCCTCTGGTGTGGGTCCAGAAAAAAAACAGGCAACTAGCATTTTTAGATGCCCAGCAATGGTAACCCATGTATTTCTCTGAGGAGAACTTACTTTTAAAGAAAATAACAGTAGCTATTTCTGTTTAAAAAATGGTTCATTAGGACTGTTAGCCAACATAGCATCTCTTTGCTCCTAAAGCTAAATAAAAAAGTTGTGGCTTAGGCCTCATTCACACTGCTATATAATACGCTGCGCATAGATGCGTGCAGCGTTTTTTCCCCATATGCAAATAGCTCCATACACATAGCAGCGTATGGAGCTGTATTTTTGTGCTGCGTAAAGATGCGCAAAAATAAAATGGAACCGAGACACTCTAAATTTGTATTTTCCTTGCACACAATTGGCTATTCTTTGCAAAGTGAACTTTCACTTCATTCACTAGGCAAAGGAAAAATTCCAATTCCCTTGTAAAGTGAACAGCCGATTTGCCTTCAGCAAATCAACCTCAGTGTAATAGATTAGTCACTTGACATGTAAGCAACCGTCAGACTTAAGGTACCTATAAATATATATAGTGCAGTTGTATTCTTATCTCAGCCTCATAGCCATCCTCTGACAATGACAGTGAAGCTAGATAAGGACACAAGTAAGAAAACATTTCAATGTAAGTATGCACATTTATAATCGTTCATGAATTCATATTAAAATTCTTGCATAAGCTTGGACATGACTGGTTCTCTTTATTTTGTATTAAGTAAAGGCGTTATTTGAGTCACCAGGAATTGGAATAAAGGAGAACGCTGAGATTGTCAAACTGTTTATTCTGAAAAATCCAACAGAAAGACTTCATACAAATTAAGAACTGTAACCTTTTACAAAAATCATTGAACAATACTGCCTGCTGTGAAACAGGCAGAGTCATTACCAAAGTATTTCAAGAGAAAACTACATTTTGACAACAAGGTGGACATGCTCTGACCTGCAGGCATGTGTTCCGCTCAGTGACCGTACCATTCCCTCCATCGTTAAATCCATAGTAAATATATATTATACATCAGTCAAGTCTTAGACTACACAGTATATTAACATGCTGTACCCAAATAGAAATCAGGTGCCATAAGCGGATTTTATGATCCTGTACAAGTCACATGGGTAGATACTCTGCCATCCAACATATTGCAGTGCTGACGCACAGAGATGGCAGCTCCAGTCCGTCTGCTTGACATAAGCACTGGCTTCATGAGTCCTTAAAGTGCCCTTAAAAGATTAACTCAGTCTGAGCTCCATGCTTTCACTTCTGGACTAATCGATTAGGCATGTGGTCTTCATTGTAGACAATTAAAATAACATTCTCCTGTGGTAGCAGGATCACAAGCATTGCGTTGGCTCTTTCGGTCGTACGTCACCCGTACACACACACACACAAACATGCCATATTCTTATGTGATAGACATTTAACTGTCCGTGGAAGGAGGATCCTGCATGGATTCTGGGTTAAAAAGGAAAGAGGCAAAATGTCAGACTTCAAATATAGAAAGAAACAACAAAACAAAACAAAAAACTGCTGTGAACCATGTACATTTTTTATCTCTGTGGCTGTGCAGTCATAATAATGGGGAGTATTTATCAAAACTGGAGCAGACAGAATTTGGAGCAGTTGCCCATGCCAACCAATTAGCGTTTATCTTCAATTAGTTCAGTTGAGCTTTGAGAAAGAAAGATAGAAGCGGAGTGGTCACTATGGGCAACCGCTTCAGATTGTCTGCTCCAGTTTTGATAAATTCCCCCCAATGTATATAGACGTGATGAACTCGGGAACCAGTGTTAATCATACTGCTCAACCATCATTCCAGGCACGTTTTATCATACCAAACAAAATATTAGGGCCCTTGTACACTGATGCAGATACACCTTTCTTGTTAGTGAATTATGAGAAACATTGCATTTTGCATAGTGCTGCACATTTTTTCATGTGTTGCACAGCTCATATGTTTTCATAGATGTGTGTGTGTGTGTGTGTGTGTGTGTGTGTGTGTGTGTGTGTGTGTGTTGTGGTGCATTAAAGGGGCAAGTGTAGGCTGCAACTGATTTTCATAAAATCGATTAGTTGGCCGATTTTTTTTCGATCAAAATCTGATGAAATAAAATGTAAATACCATCCTTAATTTTAAATAAAATACACAAATGCAGTGTTACAAAGTTTACTTCAGAATAAAGCTGCATGCACAATTTTTTGCAATTGCACTGGAATGCACAGCATTGAGGTACAGCGCCTTCCAGTGTGGGCGATCACACTGTGGGTGGCAGATGCATTTGGGGTCCATTGGCATTTCATGGCACCGCAACGTACCTCCCACAGCAGAATTTGTCGGCCAAAACCAAAAATGACTTTTCCACTAATATCTATATATATCTATATCTATAGATAGATATATATATTTTAATTATATTGTAAGCACGTGGCACTGGAAAAGATTCAGCCAGGAAATGACAGCTGCCAGTGACAAGATTCCACAGACGGCAGCCGAATGCAAGTACTACAGGTACTGGGCTGGTGCAATAGCCAGCCTGCTATTGTCCATTTCAAATTGCAATAGCCAATAGAAGGCTAGCTATTGCACCCGCCCACTGCTTGCTGTGCCCTCCTCCCAGTGTTGAGAGCTAGGGGATCCAACCAACTAATCGATAATCATAGTTGACAATTATTCTCATTATCGATTAGTTGGTTGAAGCCCTAGTCAGGTGCATTGTTTACTGCATAGATGGGTGTTGGGGCCCATTAGAAATGAATGGGTACAGACCCTAAAACCCATACACAATGTGTGATGCTTTACAATAATCTGCACCACACAAATGTGAAGTCAGAGGAATTAATGAGATTTCTACTTGGTTCTTTTTTTTATGCAGTGAAACATGAATTTTACTGCATAAAGTTATTTCCTTAAACAAGTCAGAACACATGAATGCTCTGAAAACATTTTTTTTTCTAAGAATGAATGTGGCTACATTAAGTTTTTTGACTAGTAAAAAGGAAAAAAAACCCCGGAGCAGGATGGAGAATTTATCTTCAAAAATCAATAGTCTAGCAGGGAATGTGGTTTTTTTTATTTAGGAAACTCACTCCAAAATGTCATTTGATTTTAACTTTTGATTTTGAAGGACATTCATCAAGTCTCTGATAACATTATTGAATGTTCTAAAGAGATTTTTCATATGAACGCTCGGATAAAAATCTACCAGTGTATGGGCAGCTCTAGTGAAGAAGGCAGTGGAATGGAATATGGAAAAACATTACTCGATGTACAGTATCATTTTATATACACCTTTCCCTAACATTGGTTAATAAGTTAGACAAGTATTTTCTGTTGACACACACACACGTCCAACAACTATATAACTGGGTAATAAATTAAAGTGAACACACAAATTAGAGGTTGCATACTCTAATAATAAGTGAACATGTAACTGTGCCTATTTTAAAAAAAAAAAGAGAACTATGGCCAAACCTTTTTTGTCATTTGTTCTCTTTTGGGTCACAGGAGGACATTTACATTTACAAAACTCATCATCCACTGCTATATGCCAACAGTGTAGAGTCATGGTGCAGCTGGAAAGGATCCTGACAATTGTCAGGATCCAACCCCCCCCCCCACCACTGACAGCTGGCTCTGCCCCTCTAGAGCCTACTACTGTACGGTCGCACGTCTTTTCTCTAAGGAGCACGCTATAAAAACTTTACATCTCTCTGCAGGAACAAGATCGTGAACTGAGCAATCAGCGTTATGTGATCACTCAGTTCTTGATCTATAGAGCCGACGTGTGACAGCTGCAGTGTCCCACGCCGGCTCCATTTATGGTGATGTGTATTTCACTCTCCCCATAGTTCTCCTTTAGGCCCCGTTCACATATAGCGAATTGTCGCGCGATATCGCGCATTTTTGCCGCGCGATATCGCGAGAAGTTGCCGGCCAATGCTATTCAATGGAGCTGTCTTAACTCCATGTCGCTCGTCGCGGTCGCTTCTACCGGACCCTTTTTTCGGCGGATTTTGCTTTTTTTCTATGGAGCCCGACGGAGAAGGTCGCGCTACCGTCGCCCCGAAAGTCGCGCTATCCCGGCCGCTGCAAAAGGTATGTCGCTATATGTGAACGGGGTCTTAAGGTAAAAATGATAGGCTCTCAAAAAAAAAAAAACACTGAATTAAACAGTAACAATTATCAGCACTACACACCATAGGTAAGCAAACCCATCCCACCAGCTATTGTGGAACCACTAGTCCCATGAGGCATTGGAAATCTGACAGCCACAAGTCCCATAGGTATGATGGGATTTGTAGTGACACCATAGCTGGATCTGCCTACCCCTGCTATACATTGTGTATGAGGCCTTTTAGCAGAAATATCATTTCAGGGAGGGCAGCGAGCAGATCTGGTATACAGAATTGTAATCCAGCATTAGGCCTCATTCACACGAGAAAAGGCCGGCACGTACAGCTCCGTGCACGCCCGTATCGCTCAGCTGTTACGGTAGTACGCAGCCCCGGTCCTTCTCTATGGGAGTACACGACCGTACACTGCCCTACACTGACAGGATGGATCCTGTCGCATCCGAGCCGGGACACCTGCACCCGTACGGACCTGCACTTGGGGTGAGCGTAGGGCAGCATACGGCCACGTACTCCCATAGAGAAGGACAGGGGCTGCATACTAAATCACACGCACCTGTCCTTCCCGGGAGCTGCCCGATACTGCCGTGCACGCAGCACAGAGCTGTACGTGCCGGCCTTTTCTCATGTGAATGAGGCCTTACTAGGACGTGACCTACAAAGACATGTTATCCTAATACGTAGCTGTAGGGTACCCCCCAAATAACATGGCAGAGGTAACAGGGTGACAAGGCTCAATTCACAATTGCTGACACCAGGATAAACCTGATTTAAAAAAAAAAAAAAATGATTGTCAGCTGAATCCAATGAGACTTACAAATAACAGTCACATGGCTGCAATGAAGATCTCTACGCTTGTGTACAGCTGTGTATAGCGTGTGAATGGCACCTGGAAATAATCCTTCCTCACATCTATAGATTGAACACCATGGTCTTTTTTTCAACCTATGCAACTATAATTTGACATACTTTGTCATCCGATACGGCCTTGGCAACAGAAGGCTGAATGAATGTAAATGTGTACGTTCCCTAGCTATAAGGGGACATTGTGACCTCTGATAAGGATAGCTTCCTGCCTGCTTTAATCACCAAAGAGCTTGTGACTGGAAGGGTGATAAACTTACAGAGTGGGGCTCCTCCCATGACATACAGGCCGGCACGTACACAGTGTCACACACGTACACAGTCACACACTGCACATGTTTTCACTGACCAGGAAACACACATACAAGCTGACACATCTGGATGCTTCTACAAGGCAGATCTCTGAGCTGAGAAGTGCTGCCACACTTCTATAAATATCAGCTATACGAGGCCATTCGTGAGCCTCAATCCATCTACACGAGAATGCTTCAAGTTCTCACTGCTCTCCTGAATTCCCAGAATGTCGGTGAGACTAAAACCGAGAGGAGGACGACTAAAGTTCAGTTATGTCCTACAGTCATGTGGGGAGAGATTATACAGCTATAGAATGATCTTTAATGAGTTACAGGGTTCAGCAAAAGCAGAAAGACCGGTTCTTTATTTACAGCTGAAGAGCAACGTGCAAATTATAGGTACCCAAAGCCACTTACAGGAGGAAATGAATAAAATTCCTTTTGTCGCAACTGAAACTTAGTCAGATTTTGAATGTTACATTGTTCAAAGCTGTTTTGGGGGGGAGGGGGAACAGAAGCCGACTGGTTGCCATGGACAACGGCAGTCCTTCCGACACTATATTAAACAAAATATCTAAACTGATGAAAGTTAAGGATGAGCGCACGTTAAAAAGAATATGCTCTTTAAGTCCCCTTTAGGCCGTATTTACATCTGCGCTTTCTGTGAACACACCAAACGCACACAAAAACACATGCTTTGCCATGCATCGATGGTGGCAAAGATATTGTGGACACTCAGAGCTGTGTATTTTCTCCTTTTGTATACTTGGTTTGGAAACGTGTGGTTTTGTTTAGTCTACAGCCTGCCAATAATTATTTTGTGCCAAGGACACAAGCTTAGAGAACTAGGAGGTAAGCGCTTTACCCCATAGTTCTCCTAAGAGTCACGGGAGGACATAAACTAGCGTCCTCCCACAACCAAAAGCTCAGTATACCACAAGCTACAGCTTGCGGTATACTGGGACCGCCAGAGTCGGGACGGATCCCGACATTACAAGTCTGGATCCACCCAGCTGCGTGATTGACAGCTGGCTCTGCCAATCCAGAGGCAAAGCCCCCTCCCCCGGTCGTTCCTCCAGTTAGCACTGAAGGATCGGAGCGGGAGAATCCCTGCAGGGAGCCATGAGTGACAGTCACGGCTCTCTGCAGGGACATGATCGAGAAGTGAGCGAGCGATGGTATGTGTTCGCTCACTTCCCGATCAATTGAGCCGATGTGACAGTTTCATTGTCGCACGTCGGCCCCGAACTATGAGGTGGAGTGAAAAATCACTCACAGTTCTCCTTTTAAGTTTTAAAACACTTCACATGATGTTGATTTCACAGTATATCTAATGAGTTGCTAACACCTAGAAATCCCAGAATACATTAATGATTGTGGAAAGAAATATCTGTTGCTTATCCTAATAAAGTATTAACTGCCATACAGACGCTCTTGCGTTTCTCTCGCATTAGGCTATATAGGGGCACCTTAACCTTTGACTTCCAAGATAAGTGTGGTATGGAATTTAATGCCGTCTACAGAAATAGAAACCGCAAAACACCCTTGCATTGCCATTCATTTGTAATGGCAAGCCAAATGCAGCCAGGAAGATGTGCGTTTTTCCTCCGCATTTGTGTGCATTAAAACGTGTACAGACATGGAAACCAAACACACGGAATGCATGTCACAAAATTTGCTACATGAGCTTTTTTGCCACATTTGTCAAGAATTCAGGCCCCACTGAACTCAATGGTGACACGCGGCGAATGCCACACACGAACATGCCACGCTTTTCCATAACGCACAGGTGTGAATTCAGGCTTAAAGGGACATCAGCGATCCCTCCCTCCCTGTGCCGCGTGACATAAATACTCACCAGATTCCAACGGGCCTGGCCTCCGCTGATTATTTACATTCTACGGCAGACATCTCCTGGCCACGCCTGCACAGTACATCCCTATTGACTTCTATGTGGCTCGTCTAACTCCCATCTCTCGGCTGAGAGACAGACAAACTCCATAGAAGTCGATGGGGATGTACTGCACAGGCACAACCAAGAGGAGGAGAGGACCGCTGCAGGATGTAAGCAATCAACTGAGGCTGGGCCCGTTGGATCTCTAAGTATTCATCTGTACATTGGGAGGGAGCAGTGATGTCCATTAAAGGGGACTAAAAGGATGAGTCCACTTAGGAGAACTATGAGGCGAGTGATTTCCACTCACCTCATAGTTCTAGCCGACTTGCGACAATGAGACTGTCACAGGTCGGCTCAGTAGATCGGGAGGTGGGCGAACACATACCGGCGTTCGCTCACCTCTCGATCCTGTCACGGCTCTCTACCGTGACAGGGGAGAGGTTGATTCCCCCCTCCCCGTTCCGATCCGCCAGCACTGACTGGCGGAACGGACGGGGGAGGGGCGGGTACAGCTGGCTCTGCCTCTAGATAGGCAGAGCCAGCTGTCAGTCACGCAGCTGGGCGGATCCCGGCACAATTGTCGGGATCCGCTTCAGCGTCTCAGTATACCGCGAGCTACAGCCTAGGGTGACGGGAGGACGCTAGTTTGTGTCCTCCCGTTACCCTAAGGAGAACCTTGGGGAAAAGACTTAACCCCATAGTTCTCCTTTAACTGATAACTGTCAGCAGAGGCAGAGTACAAAAAGCTCACCAAATTTCTGGCAGGATTAACCATTATCAAACAGAAATAGAATTCTCTCAATTTTTTATTTAACAGATCTAACGGGAGCAAATAGAAGTTCATTTTTACATTCATTAAAAAAAAGGTAATGTTTTTCATTAAAAGTGAATCTCCAGACAAAAACTTATTGGATAGAGTGGGGATGTGCCGGTCCTCTGAAAATTTTTGAGCTGTCCGATTGGCGACTGGGGAGATTTCCCCGCGCCTCCTGGGCCGGTGACTGGGGAGATTTCCCCGCGCCTCCTGGGCCGGTGACTGGGGAGATTTCTCCGCGCCTCCTGGGCCGGTGACTGGGGAGATTTCCCCGCGCCTCCTGGGCTGGTGACTGGGGAGATCCCTCCGTGCCTCCTGGGCTGGTGACACCTAGCGAATGGATTGAATTACCTGTTTCCCCTCTCCTCTTTAGTCCATTATTTATTCCTTTCAGCGATTTACCTGGGAGGTGATGACATTCTCACTAGTGGATTCTCCAAAATGAATATAAGCAAATTCCACCCAAGACAAAACAGGAATTTAAGCTCCGAGCAACAATATAGGTGCCGTTGGGACTGGTGACAGGAAACCTCTCAATGGGTCAAAGACAGCAATAAAGTCCTTCTCCGCTCTATTAACAATGTAAACAAAATATACAGATTTTGCTCATGTTTCAAATAGCAGTCTTTAGCAACTTACCACTTAATCTTTTGAACTTCTGTTTAGCAGCTGCTCGTTCTTTGGCATCAAAGTACCAGACGGTCAAAGCATACCTGTGATGCAGAAGGATAACCATTACAGATCTTGCAGAAATAACATGACAGTTGTATATCACTGTGTCCTATGAGCTGGGGCTTACCTGGTAGCATAGGAAGGCTGAACCTCGTGTGGGTTGCGACGGTCAGACCAGAAAAAAACCAGCCGGTCAAAGAGTGGCTCCACATCCGCAACATCTGAGCCGCCATCGGGGAAAATTCGCAGAATCCCCCCATGAACCTGCAACAGATACACCAAAGAGGTTACAGAGTGAATCAGAACACCTCCATGAGCCAAAACAAAATAAAGGTCCCTTACAGAGGAACTGACCATGGGAAATAATGTATATGTTTTCAATGACAGCAAGGCAATATATAAAAATAAAGCCATTTTAAATTACCTGAACAATGCCTGCATCCAATCAGATTGTTCAGATATTTTGAGAGCCAGCGGGGCCAACTAGCAAGATACTGAAGCTTGGCCCAGCGGGAGATTACTCCATCCACACAGTTTAGCGTAGATGGAGGAATATGTTGCACTTTTTCCATCTGACCATAGAAAACCTATAGGTGTCTGCTTTCCACCTGGACGTTAAACTGAGAAGAGCCGATTAGGTTTTGAAGTAACAGATTAGTCCCAGGAACATCTGCTGTGCTCTCCTGCATCCCTTGTCGACAGCCAAGACTGCAGAACTTCAGCATTAAGCATCTAAAGCTACTCTAGGTCTAATAGTTCCATCAAGTATTTTGTCTCTTTAGGATGCAGAGTGATTCCCAGGCCAGACGATAATTGGGAACCTACCTTTGCATCCCAGTTCTTGTTCAGGTAATAGATGCATGTAATGCAGCGTCCATCTTGTGTTGGATTATCTACATGTCGCACATACCCGGTTCCATTGCCTGGATAACAAGCTACCATTGCCTGGAAAATAAAAATAGATCTGACCTTTCAGTTCCTAGAAAGCAAGAATATACAACAGTTTATGTGAACTACAAATCCCAGAATGGTCTGCACTCTGATAACTAAGCATTCTGGGAAGACATCAGTCACCAAAGGTTCCCTCAAGCTGGTCTACAACCTTGCAAGGGACTTGCAGGTACAAAAGCAGTAGAAAGTGGCCAGTTATTTTAGTTTGGTCTATTCGAGTCACACCATTTAAGTAAATGTTTGACTGCTATGATTTGACGCTTAAGAAATGTTGAACAGTAATACATGGGAACCCCACAGCTGTAAAGGTTTAGTTTTACCTTGGATTTAAAGTCAAACTTCAAAGCCTTGATCTCTTTTAGGGCAACAATATCTTGTTTTTAAATCTAACCGTGGCGGAGTAAGAGCGTTATTTACCGAGTCGTCAACTGAACTGGGGACATTGCAGTTACTGAATCCTAGAATTATTGGGGCCAATGCCTTTTGGTTCAAGGCTTCTAAACTGTACTGCAGAATACAAAGCTCCGTTATTGTTTGTATGCTTTGAGTCTTACCTTGCTCATTAAGAAGCAAGGACAGTAAAAGGTTATGGAGCAAAGGTTTATGGAAGGTGTTGGCATTTCACTGGATAATCAGATTGCGAGTGAAGTCTAAAGCTGGGATTCAAGTAAAGAGGAAAAACTTCTGCATGTAGTGCAACACTGGGTGCAATTATTTAGGGCAAAGGGTTAAAAAATGGTCAATACCTAATACACCACTAAACTAGAGGTAAACAGACCTTTAATACAATACACAGATGTAGTATGAGCTAGGTACGACTATAGTATGCTTGTAGAAAACAGGTAACGGAACATCAGTATGTATGAAGTGACCAGAGCAAAGCTGGTTATACACCAACAGGGTTATTCACAAAAGGGTGAAGAGTTTGGAGAAGTGAACAAGCTAGGACAACACAACTGAATTGGAAAGTGAGCTGAATTGAGAAAATTTGATTGTTCACTTCTCTAAACTGTTGACCCTTTTGTGAATAACCGTTAGATTTGTCTTGTCCAGCCATGTCGGGATAAACATGACAAATCTAATTGATTTCCCCATCCATTCTTAACAGCATAAACGGGGGGCTCTCTACTGCCAGCTATTGTATTTTAGACAACCGTGGCTGTCAGAATACCCGAGCAGACTGCATCTTACTGGCTGCAGTCACTGTTCAGCCGAGAAATTAGCGCTCTGGCTTCTTCGTATTTTTAAATCGAGATCTGTTGAGCTAGGAGTCGGTAGCAGGGCCACCCACTGTTATTTTCAGCCGATTCCTGTGAATTCTAACAGTGGGTGGCCCTGCTAACCAAAGCGGGCAGAACAATAGTATTCAGTGGAATCGCAGACAGAGGGGCCTAGGTCATGACCTAGCTAGAAGTTACAGTTGGTGAGGGTGCTCTCCGCACACCTTACAGCAGTCCAGGACTAATCCATTTAAATTATCTCGGGTGCTGGTGACCTGTCTTTCTACTAGCTAGAAGTTAGTCACAGTCAATTGGAATTGTACTTGAAGACATTTTGCAGCTTCTCCAGTTCTAATGGGCGTCAGGAACATACCCCATCATTGATATGCATACAGGTCACTCAATTCCAGGTATGTTTCAGACTCTAATCGGAACCGAGGAAGATGCTTAGATAACCTGTGTAGTAGTATACATCTAGTAGTAGATACTATATAGTATCTTCCATACTACAGCCCAAGTCCAACCAAATGTGAATACTATGTGGAAACTTTCCTGACGTGGGCACATTAATGGAGGAGAGGGAATACAGATGAAAGACAGCAATAAGAGTTAACCTAATATGTTAAATCAGAGCTTAATGAGAGTGATAAGAACATTAAAGTTGTGGTGATCTAAGATAACAGTGAATACAGGAGCAAAGTCCAGAATGTGCATGCAATTAATCCAGGAGGTATGGGAAAGCTTGGATCTAGTAGTTCCTATTGCATGCAAGTACAGACCAAAGTTAGCACAAGGCCAGGAGCATAAGAAGTGCTGTCAGGAGGAAAGGGAGGATGCAAGAAGGGGTGTGATCCAGGGAAGAGATGTAAGAGGAAGCAATGGAGGGCCGTGTAGATGAAAGGCAAAACATGAACCAAGCAGGCATATTAAGAGAAAAAAAAAACCCAAACACATCAAACAAGACCCAACTAATGGCAGTGGTCAGACTTGAAAAGCAGAGTCTGCCTTGGCAACAGGATGGGTACATGAACGCCTAGGCAGCTAGTGAATGCAAAGTAATGATGTGGTTTGTTTTGTTGCTTTGACTGCACTTTTGTTTTTGAAATATAAAATGTACTAAGACAGAAAAGAAAATGTTCCACAAAAGATACACGTGCAACAGGCTGAGATGGGTTGTAGGCTCCAGGATGATGGAGACAGCCAGTATGAGAAGAGGGTCTCACCTTGGACCTCTCCTTCACATAGTACTGGCCCAGATGGCTTCCACACAACACCACAAGTCGGTCTATAACCGAGAGGACAAGTCCAATAGCCTCACATCCTTCTTCAGTGCCAGCGATCCACGTAATCTTGTCCCCCCGCAGGTGCTGCTTGGAGACGCCTCGTACATTCCCCGCTAACTGGCCATCCTTCAGCGCCCCTTCCTCGTGCAAGCGCCTCACCTGGGCCAGTACCTGGTCCCCCAACTCCTCTCCCAAGATGTTGTCCAGGTAACAGTAGCCAACAGAGCACAGTTGAGGCACAATGTGCTGCAGGGCCAGCTTCTCAAGGTCCACAGATGGGCAATGTTTGAGAGGCATGACTTGGGAAGGTGATGAGGAGATCCAGTCCATGGGTCTCACAATGTAGGTCAGCACTTGCAGCAAGTTCAGAATCTCCCAGTGCAATGAATAGTGACTAGCACTAGGCTAGGATGAGCTCAGTCTTCAGTAGGAGTATAGCGGGGCACATGTACATAGCGGTCTATATACAGAACAAGGCAGCGTGCTGGGATCACAGCTTCCTGCTCTGCCTGTCTCACCAGCTGTATACATGTCCTCCTATATAGCTACGTGTATGTATACGGCTCTCCAACCCCCGCCAGTCCTATACACCTCTGTACGTGCGGAATGAGCGCTTTTCACTAAACAGGCGGGGCTTGCCCTCTGATTTAAAGCCGACAACCACGCCCAGGTTCACCAGGTCCAATCCGAGCTTGAAGCGGGCGTTGTCTGCTCCCCGGTCAGAGAAGGACCGGGCCGCACGTGCTCAGGGGATACAAGGAGTAAAACGTGGATTGGCTCAGGTGGCCGTGGGTGGGACGGGTAACTAGGAAACGGCGTCCATAGTGGGAGGAGTGTCATCCGCCATTGAGGAATCCTGGCTGTGCATGTAGCCTTTGACTGAGTGTAGTGCTGAGTGTAGTAAACAGAGCGGGGCGGAGGGGGCTCAGAGGAGAGAGCGTGTTGTACTACTGAGGCAGGGGGGAGGAGAAGGAACCTGAGGACTGGTAGGAAGAGGATCTGAGGGATGTAATGGGGGTGAGAAGGAGGGCAGTAGAATGGGGGAATGAGGAGGAGGACAATATAATGGGGAATGAGGAGGAGGACAGTTTAATGGGGAATGAGGAGGACAGTATAATGGGGGGAAGAGAAGAAGTACAGTATAATGGGGTATGAGGAGGACAGTATAATGGGGGTTGAGAAGAAGGACAGTATAATGGGGGAGTGAGGAGGAGGACAGTATAATGGGGGAGTGAGGAGGAGGACAGTATAATGGGGGAGTGAGGAGGAGGACAGTATAATGAGGGGGGTGAGGCAGAGGACAGTATAATGGGGGACACTGTGGGTGAAATGGATTTTCCTTTCTGCAGGCTTTTTCACACCATTGAAGATTGCATTGCATGCTAGGTGTGCTGGTGCATTGCAGTTCATTTGATTGGCACCCCTTTGCACCTTTCGGCATCCATGCATTGTTGTGCGATACCGTGCATCGGAAATAAAAGTTGTGCATGCATTACTTTTTTCCTGCAGTGCATGGTATTGGTGTGCTTTGTAATGCACAGCAACTGAAGAGCTGCTTTGGGTTCCCATTTTAATGAATGGCAACACAGCGGTCCTAGCATGTGATGCTGTGCAGCAGTGTGTGCTCAGTGCACGGGTCCCATTAATTTAGCACAAGGCTGTGGTGTCAGTGACCCCTCCCACCCTAGAACGAAGGGGGAAGTTTTGTGAGCAATTGCTGTGCGTTTCAGCGGCTACCGCTCTGGAACGCACCGCAATTGGAGTGAACTGGCCCTTAGGGCTCATTCATATGGGAAAAAAGCTAAAACATCACCCTATGCACCCTGTACAAATCACTTGCCAGGGCCACTGCTCTCAAAAGTGGTTACATATGATTAGGGCCTTTTTGATTGCAGACAGGGCTGGCAGTTCAGGCTGCATAGAAACTGGACGCATTTAGTTGCATCTGGATGCAGCAGTCCTAGCACCCGTGTGAATGCGCCCTTAGAAAGCGTCCGCAGCAAGGGTCTTTCTCTGCAGCATGCTGGCAGGGGACAGGCTATTTACTCAGGACGTGGCTGCTTTTCTAAAGAAAACGCAGTGTAAGAATGTGCACAGCTTTTCATTTGTTGCATCTGGAATGTATTTTGCTGATATAAACAGAAAGTTTATTTGAACTTTATAGTACACACAAGCTAAATGACATGCCGTTCCCTAAAGTACTGTGTATCATAAACAATTGCCATATAAAAAATATGTGTTTTCACCTTTTTTCATCCCCTGTTGCATAACAACACTGCTGATCTCTTGTAGCCAACTAGCCACTACCTGTCTAATCCAGTGACTGCTGCTTGGTTTTTCTCAGGACAACAGTGGACCATGACTGTGTAATGTGCATTGGCATGGCTGCTTCTAGTTTCCATTGGGGAGCATGTGAAAGGGTGAAAATGCAGGAGAACTACTGAGAGACAGGGGCACAGTGTTGTCACCCTATAAAAGGAAGTGCCTGGAGAAGAATCTTTATGGCAGGATCAGGGATCAGCAAGGTGTCCGTACATGGACACTGGTGTCCGTGAGTGATCCTTGCAAGGTCCGCTGCGGTGTACAGTGCAGAACTTGGTAGGGTCCCGGCTGGGCCTCCCCCATACAATTGGTACCTTCCTGTGCTGTGTATGTGCAAGAAGGCTTTTTTTTCCTCCTTTGGGGGGCGGGGCTTGTTTTTTAGCTGGCTGAAGCAAAGAGCACTGAGAACAAGGCAAGAGTGGAGCAAAACTGCTGTTCATGGAGTGGAAAAGTAAGCAGACCTCTGGGGGGAACAGCAGCAGTTTGGTGCCCAAGGCTGGGGCAGGGGCCCACTTGGGGGGAGCATTTGCAGAGGACAGCAGCAAGCAGCTGGTGCCCAAGGCTGATAGGGGCCCGACACTGGGGTCCAACGTCAAGACTAGACAGAGAAGGGAATTTATCAAAACTGGAGCAGACAAAATCTGGAGCAATTGTGCACGGCAGCCAATCAGCATCTCTTTCTTTTTCAAAGCGTAGCTGAACAAACTGAAAAGAGAAGCTAATTGGTTCCCATGCACAGCTGCTCCAGATTTTGTTTGCTCTAGTTTTGATAAATACCCCTAGAGTGTTTTTTGATGGTTTTAATTTGAAATGTACCTCGGTGTCCTTCACTAAGGTCTGTACTTTGGAAAATGTCCGCCACAGCCCTGGTCCATGCTTATCACTGGGCAGGATTGCCAGATATTTTATTGAAAGCTGCTGAAACAATATGAAGACTCCTTTTGAAATTCCATTGACATGTTTGAGCCCCGCCCCTGCCGGCAGAAGCCCCGTCCCATCCCGTCTCCAAGGTAGTGTAAAGGAGGAAGGGAGGAGACGGAGGAGCCTCCCTGTCCCTCACTTGCTCCTCACCGCTAGGTTCCGTGACAGGTTACACAGCGGGGAGGATTTCCCTGCTGTGTAACCTGTTGGATGCCAATCTGAATGGAGAAAAAGCTGTCAGCTTCAGACATGAAGCTGACAGCTTTTTCCCCAAAAATTCTAGGTGAGGCTCTGCCTCACCTGCCTCCCCTGAACTGCACGTCCCTGGTTTACGTGTGATCATAAAACAAGGGTGAGATTTGGTGGCATCTGAAAGCTTTCGATAAAAGGTTCTTACATAGGTGGGCTGAATCCATTAGATCTTTTATAGTGAAAAAGTGATGAATTGCAAATAGTCCTCTATTAAGCCCTTAAGAAAGTACTTTTAAAAAAAAAATGTCCATGTGTTGTCTACCAGCGAGAGAGGAATTTATCAAAACTTTTTTTTTTTCTCTACAGCACTTTTTTTCTATGCCAGACAGATTTTGCTCTGGACTTAAGCACTTATTTATAAGTACACATGTTTTTGGTATATTTTGTATATTTTATTGAGTATTATATGCACAATATTTCACCTGGCAAATATTTCTATGGCCTTATACACTTATTTACACACACAAGTGGTTTTTGGTTAAATTTATTTGTGGGTTCCTTTTTTTTCTCTCTTTTTTTTTTCTCCCTTTTAAAGAGATTAATATTACTATAATAATGAGTTAGGGAATGGATAGTGGATATTAACCTCCCTGGCGCTATGATTATTATTTTTTTTCCTTTTTTTTTCCTTTTAAAATTCCCGCCAGTTCCGCCCTCCTGCAAAGCGGACGCTCGCAGGGGACGTAAACCGGAAGATGGATGCCGGCATCGGCCGGAGGACACATTGGGGATCGTGGACAAGGTAAGAGACGCTACGCTGTAATCCCGAGTGTGTCTCGGGGTTACCGCTTATGGTACTAAAAATTAATCCCGAGCCACACTCGGGAATACTGCCAAGGAGGTTAAACACAAAGTATAAATTATATCACTATATAAAGTAAACCTTTCCCTGCGATCGTTTGTTTTTCTTTTCTGACATCGGGAGCCGCGGCCCCCCGTCAGTAAAAAAAAAAAAAAAAAGGCATAAGAATGCATATCTAGATTCCTATTGGCTATTGCACTTTACAATCGCAAACTAGCTAATGCACCCGCCCTCTGCTGCTGTCAATCAGCAGAGGGGGACCTGAAGTTTTCTATCAGGTCTTCTTCTGGTGATTGAAAGCAGCAGAGGGGAGGTGCAATAGTTTACTATTGCAAAGTGAAATAGCCAATAGGAATCTAGCTATGCATTCCTATCCATTTTTTTTATTATTCTGACGACTGCAACTGTCAGAATACTAAAAAAAAAACACAAAAAAAACCCCTGCAGATAGCAAAGATGCTATTGCTTCCCGTGCTATCTGCCATCATTTCAGGGGGGTGCTCTCTCCCAACCCCCCCTCTGCGGACAGGGGGGGGGGGGGGTGGGGGGGC